>NC_135225.1:954542-982042 GCF_052324685.1 Brachyhypopomus gauderio | reverse complement strand
CACACACACGTACACACACACACACACGTACACACACACACACACACGTACACACACACACACACGTACACACACACACACACGTACACACACACACACACGTACACACACACACACACGTACACACACACACACACGTACACACACACACACGTACACACACACACACGTACACACACACACACGTACACACACACACACGTACACACACACACACACGTACACACACACACACACGTACACACACACACACACGTACACACACACACACACGTACACACACACACACACGTACACACACGTACACACGTACACACACACACACACGTACACACACACACACACGTACACACACGTACACACACACGTACACACACGTACACACGTACACACACGTACACACACACACACACGTACACACACACACACACACGTACACACACACACACACACGTACACACACACACACACACGTACACACACACACACGTACACACACACACACGTACACACACACACACGTACACACACACACACGTACACACACACACACGTACACACACACACACGTACACACACACACATGGGTGAACTTCTCTAGCCCTCTATGATTTACAGAATATATTATGTTATATAACATTACAGTTATATTATGGCCTGGACTATATCAGCCTTCTCTATCTCCTGGGTAATGGAAAGTCATCTTTTAAATAATGAGTAATAAGGTATGTGATCTCTTAATAATGAGTGACCATTTCTGAAAGAGTAATCTTTTATGATTGAGGGTGATCACCAAGACTTTATCTGTCCAGTCTGAAATGACCTCAACGTGCCACGCTGGGCCGGCTGACCTGCAGATGCTGTTGGGTGCGCTGGCGTGTCCTTGGGCGGAGGGAGGCTGGTGGTCAGTAGACAGGCACAGGCCCTGGTGGGCCTCCATGAAGCCAGGACCTGGAGCTGCAGGCTTGGAGAAGGGCTGTGTGGCCATGCTGGGCAGGTGTGTGGTGGGCGGTGGGGGCAGACAGGCTGATCCGGTGGGACTGGTTCTGGGGGCGACGGGCCCGGGGGGAACGTGCTCCTCGGGAACCATGTTGTGAAACACTTCACCTAGAATAAAACACCCGAGACATTAAACCACGCACTAAACCAACCACAGAGTTCAACCCCAGAGAGTTGATGACACTAAAATCTACTAATCAACCCTGATCATTTATGGCACAGCTGTTAAAGCCCAGCTCATGAGAACCAGAGGTCAGAGGTCATTTCCCAGTGGAAACGCACCTGGTTCATTACCTCATTAGCCAATTACCAAGTTTAGCAGATATTACACCAGAGAAAGCTGCAACCTTACGCTGGACTCCAGCCAACCAGGGCCAGACTCAAACACAACGCAAGACTTCACCACACTGCGTGAGGTAAACGGCGGACGGGGCGGGCGGAGGAGGCATGTGGGCGTGGCCCCTTTACCTAGCGAGGTGGGCCTTTTAGATGAAACGTGGATGTGGTTATTACTTGACTGGACAGTGGTGGCGGTGCAGGACACGCAGGACACGGCCGAGGACGTGGCCAACATGACCTCACTGGCCTCCATAAAGGCATCTTGGTAGTTGAACAGACACTTCTTCTTGGACCCGTTCTGCTTCTCCTTGCCTTCGGGGGCGGGGAGGGGGGAGGAGCTAGAGGTGGAGCAGGAGGGGTCTAAACCGGAGGAAAGGAGGGACACATCGGGAAGAGGCGGACCCAGCATGTCACCTGGGCAACAACAGAAACATAATAAGATGCAGCAATGACTTACCCAACACTCACTGCTTAATTAACACAAGTTTACCAAACATGACAGAGAGATTCATCAGCATGCGGTGATCGTTTATTCATGTCTGCTCGCGTGTGGCGTGTGAAATGAAGCACGTATGAAGCTGATGGTGGTGTGGGGGCCTCACCGGGCACAGGTTCCTGGAGCAGCACGCTGGGGTTCCAGTTCTTCATCATGTGAGTGTCCCACAGGTTCTCGAACTTCAGCGAGGGGCAGGGCAGCGAGCCGCCCCAGGCCCCGCCCCCCGCAAAGCAGCCCTGGTACACGTGCTCAGGTTGGGCCGGCCTCAACACCTGCTGCTTCACGGAGGCGTGGCCAGACGTCGGCAGCAGAGTCTGGCAAGCACACGCACACATTCAAATGACATTACAGCCAGCACATCTTATTTTAATTTAAATACATAGCTACAGATGGTCATTTTAACCATAAATTATACGATTCTAGGTTGTTTTTTTTTGTTTTTTTTACATTTAGTTGTCATGATGTTTTAATAAACAAGAAACTGAGTCAAATAAGGCTGCACGGGTCCTGCTTAAGATCTGAAATAATGTCTGAGACGAACAGCATCTTAGGTTGAAATGTAGCTACAGCACGCCCCCTGCTGGTGAGGTGCAGCAAAAACATACACAATCTCTCAAACGCTGGCACAAAAGTCCCTAAAGCATTTACAGGTACATATGTATTTATGGATGTGTTGACACGTGTGTGTGTGTGTGTGTGTGTGTGTGTGTGTGTGTGTCACCTTGCTGTGTGTGAGGGGGGTGCTAGAGTAGAGTGCGGGCAGCAGGGGTCTGGGCAGGCGTGTGAGGTTGTGCAGGGGCAGGTGTCCGTGTATGTGGGGGTACAGGTGGAGACCTGGGTGCACCACCCCCTTCTCAGAGTACAACTGGGGCGGCCCCGTGTGCAGACGTCCTGGGGGTGGGGCAGCTGCCCCCACAGATGCCCCGCCACCGCTGCCTTGGTTACACACATGACACTCACATGGATGCTGCACCTGCTCCACCTACACACACACACACACACACACACACCATCAGTACACCTGAGTATGAACGCTTTGTGTGTTCATATGGCAGCTGTGAGAGTAGTAATATTGTACCTGTGCATGTGGGTAACATGGTGGAGGACTGTCACTCTTTCCTCGAGAGAGCGCCCCCTGCTGGAGTGAAGGCTGAGGGCCACCCTCACTCACTGCTTCCTCCTCATCACCCTCCGACGAACTGCTGCTGCTCCCCCGTGGAGACTGAGAGAGAGAGAGAGAGAGAGAGAGAGAGAGAGAGAGAGAGAGGGAGAGGGAGGGAGAGAGAGAGAGAGAGAGAGAGAGAGAGAGAGAGAGAGAGAGAGAGAGAGAGAGAGAGTGAGAGAGAGAGAGTGAGAGAGAGACAGGGAAAGAGAGAGTGTGCAAAAACGAGAGAGAAACCAACCAACACAGACTGGCAGAAAACTCCCCATACACACAGTGGTCACACAATACCAGCAACACACACCAGGTCTTGTATCGCGTCAGCCCCCCCGTTGAGCTGGGGGTGGAGCCCGTTCATGCTGGCCAGCACACCCGCCTCCTCCAACCTGCTCAGGGGGTAGACGGCCGACAGGGGGGGGACATCGTCATCGTCCTCATAGTCGCTCCCGCTGAAGTGGCAACAGAAGAAACAAAGAGAAACTGAGATGACTTTGGTTAGGCAGGGACCACTACAGCAGCCAATCACACGCAACAACGCCCCGCCCTCCCCACTACAGCAGCCAATCACACGCAACAACGCCCCGCCCTCCCCACTACAGCAGCCAATCACGCGCAACAACGCCCCGCCCTCCCCACTACAGCAGCCAATCACACGCAACAACGCCCCGCCCTCCCCACTACAGCAGCCAATCACGCGCAACAACGCCCCGCCCTCCCCACTACAGCAGCCAATCACACGCAACAACGCCCCGCCCTCCCCACTACAGCAGCCAATCACGCGCAACAACGCCCCGTCCTCCCCACTGCAGACTTAGCTGCCACGCCCACTGAAGCCCCATGAGCACTTTGAAACAGGAGCAGAGCTGTAAACTAAACTCTGCAGTGCAGGGACAGCTGGCACCAGGAGACGGGACCGTCCCGCTGTGGGGATCACCAACGGGATCACGTGAACCTCCACACAGGCTACAACCATGCTAACTGGAAAGATTTAAAAAATGGACATCCTGTTTACTGCCATGTTTACGACAGAAAACATACATACAGTCTCCATTATTGTCCAGTGTATATTGTCTACACAGATGGGATTTTGGCTAAACAAAATTAGTGTTAGCAGCAAACGCTATTCAATCTTCATACAGTGGCCAGATTGGCCTGTATCATCACAGGAGTAGTTAGAGTGCAGTGCGGTGGTTAAGAGTGCACAGCGTCGTGTGCAGTGCGGTGGTTAAGAGTGCACAGCGTCGTGTGCAGTGCGGTGGTTAAGAGTGCACAGCGTCGTGTGCAGTGCGGTGGTTAAGAGTGCACAGCGTCGTGTGCAGTGCGGTGGTTAAGAGTGCACTGCGTCGTGTGCAGAGCGGTGGTTAAGAGTGCACTGCGTCGTGTGCAGTGCGGTGGTTAAGAGTGCAATGCGTCGTGTGCAGTGCGGTGGTTAGAGTGCAATGCGTCGTGTGCAGTGCGGTGGTTAGAGTGCACTGCGTCGTGTGCAGTGCGGTGGTTAGAGTGCACTGCGTCGTGTGCAGTGCGGTGGTTAGAGTGCACTGCGTCGTGTGCAGTGCGGTGGTTAGAGTGCACTGCGTCGTGTGCAGTGCGGTGGTTAGAGTGCACTGCGTCGTGTGCAGTGCGGTGGTTAGAGTGCACAGCGTCATGTGCAGTGCGGTGGTTCCAGTTAATCCTCCAGCTAAACCGGAAGAGGATGAGCACGTATGAACACTGTACTCTGAGCTGAACTCTGAGCAAGCACAAGCTTAAATTTAGATCAGCTATAAAAAAAGGTTTACTTGGCTAATTTTAAGAGAGCAATAGAATTAATATTTAATCACATTTTGAACTCTTGATCAAAAGATAATTTAAACATTTATAAACTACATGGCAAGCTACAGCAACATGAAACAGGTGCATGAAGAAAAACATCTCAAGTCCAAACCACCATCCGGGTGTGAGCGCCGCAGAGCTGGGTGAGCCACACACGGCCCAACACGGTGGTCAACGGGCCCACGTGAAGCTAAACACCCGTCAGGAGGTTTGACGTTACAGAGGTCAGAGGTCATGGGTGTCTCTCAGCAAGTTTGGGTTTAGGTACTTTAAACAGAGGTGAGGTGTGTGGAAAGCTGTTAACCTTCAGACATCTCGACCGCGTTAAGTACAGATGGAGGGACCTTACAGGGGGACAGCGCCTCCGAACAGCTGCTCAACACACAATGACGAGGTGATGCGACAGCTACATGAACCTCAACACAGACTCATGACGTCAGCCCACGGGCGGGAGCCCCAGACACGCGAGCGTCTGGCAGGTGCGTGTGTGTTTTAGTAAGGACCGGTTGACCGGCAACATGACTCACAAGGTGGGGGCCCCGTCCTGGGGTTGCAGGAGATGCCGGTGCTGCTGAACGGTTATGGGGGAGCTGGAGGCGGAGCCAGAACCGGAAGCTGAGCCCGAGCTGCCTGAGGACATGCTGGGAGGATGCACCTCAGACAGGTAGTCCTGAGGAGGCTCCGCCTGCATGGGCAGCTTCAGGTGCAGCTCCTCCCCCACGGGGGCGTCCATGATGCCACACGTGAGAATGTGCGAGAGGCTACAGTCGTCACACGTGCACCTGGGCAGTGGGAGAAATGAGGCACAAACGTGGATGTACTGCTCAAATTAATCCAAATGGGAACAGGCCTGAGTGAGATGTTGAGAGAGGACACGGTCTGATAACTTCACACAAACACTGAGGGATACGAGAGCTATACTGCCCCCTAGTGTGCAGGGCAGCGCGGTCTACCTTCTCCTATAGTTGCAGTTAGGGCAGTCAGGCGTGTTGAGCCTGGATGAGAGCATCTGCTTGACGGTGTCTGTGAAGGTGCTGTCACCAACCAGTGGCTTCTTACTGGTCTGCATGAACTGCAAATCAGGAAGTGTTGTCATGACGCACACAGGAGGATGTGAAGGCCAAGCCCCGCCCCCCTCTGCACAGGTGTCATCACTGAGGTATCTGGCTGTTAGGAGTTATCAGAGCACCGTACCTGGTCCTCAAAGACCTTTCGCTGTTTGAAGATCTCTCCATCGTCTTTAAGAATACGCGGCTTGGTTCTTAAAGACATCTGCGAGGAAGGAAATGAATTTGGATGATAAAAAGCAAAGTGAATGATTTTTATGGAGGAGATGAAACCGAACAGAATAAAAAAAGAAACAAAGAGAGCAAAAACGAACAATAGAATAGTTACGAAAAGCAACAGAACGTACGTTTTTACTGATGAGAGACTTGTGTGGCTCCGTGCGCTGGTTTGTGAGGTTCTGCCCCTCCATCTTAAACAGCAGCTAGGGGGGGTGAAAGGTCATTTTAAATGAACGGCATTAAAGATCTTTCAGACTCGCAGTCGTTTTTCCAAACTAAACAGAATCCACGACAAGAAGTCAGGAGAGAAGTTTCAGTGCAAATACCCAAAACTTGTTTTTGAGACCAAGTCTTCATACGTTTTAATACAGATATCAAATATTCATTCAATAGCAACAATTATTCTTATGAGTTCTTCCTCTTCTTGTACTAATAAATACAAACTCACTCCTAAAGATTTGCAGTGAACAGGGTGTTTATTAATAGGTGTGTGTGTGTGTGTGTGTGGATCAGTGGGGCGACCTGTTCATCTACGTAGTCATCAATCCTCTTCTCACACTCTGCCCACTCGGCAGACACCGCCTTCATCTGCTGCTCCAGGCCCTGGAGACTGTCCAGCAGGGCCCGGTACATGCCCTCACTGTAGGAGTCATGGGACGCAGTGCCCTGCCTGAAACACACACACACAATCTCTCACAATCTTAAAAACAAATCTTGAGCAACCAAATTCAAATAGACACTCCACCCTGTGGGGGCAGGGGTGGGGCGTGGCTGGATGGGGGGCGGGGCGTGGCTGGATGGGGGGGCGGGGCGTACCTGAGCAGGGCAGACAGAGCCGGCAGGCTGCTCTGCAGGACGGGCTCGGAGAACACCAGGCTCTCAAACAGGTGCTTGTTGTGGAGCTCCCACGTCACCTGGAACTTCTTCAGGTGTTCGCTCTCCTAAAACAGGAGACACGCCCCCAGAACATGGATCACACGCTGTCCACTCTATAGACACGCCCCCAGAACATGGATCACACGCTGTCTAGGAGTGTATTCAACTAAGGATTTTCATAGTCGAATCTGATTCGTCAGCTTTTCCCTTTAGTCGACTAATAGTCGAATCGGGTTTATTTTTATTTTTAGCACCTTAAACGGGATCCCGTTCTCATTCAGGACTTTTTTCCTCTTCAAAGTAAAAACCTAAAACACTCAGATAAATGAATAAACATGGTAGGTTGGCTTTATTCAGCTTTTATTTATTTACTTGTTTATTTTTTTATGAAACGTTAGAGAACATTAACCGTCAGTGCGCATTGCGCATATCGAACTGTCAGACAGGCACTGTGCAAAATGTCAAAAAATATTTTAAATAAAATATGCCTGCCTGAAAATATTAAAAAAAATTCTACACAACAGCAAAAAAGTATAAGGAAAGGTTCAAGTAACGGGGTTTATAAGCAAACAACATCAAAAAATGTTTATAGGCCTACTTGCCCAGACACACTGCGACGAGACGACACGACCAAAACAACAAAAAGTTTTTTTTTCGCCTTACGCGTTTTAAATGGTATGCCATGTTGGTTGTTGTCGTACAAAATGAAAGACGTTGATGACATAACTTGCACTTTACTTTGTTTGATTCATCTTTATCTTTTTCAAAATACTTTTGAAGTTTTTTAGTAGCCGTTATAATCTCGGCAGATGCTGCGTATTGTGTCGCGTGTTCAGCTCCGCTCGTTTGGATTGTGCAACTGCATGGTGTGATTTATTAATGTGTAGTAAGGAAGATGGCTATTATTAATGCGCAAACATCATTTAAAAATATTTATTAACAGAAATTAGGATGATTTTATTTCACAAAAGGCTATATATATTTTATGTAACAACTAATGCTTAGCAGCATCCTTGGGCACCCCCATGCAGTTAGAATGGTACATTCGACTATGACGTTCATAGTCGACTAGGGGGTATAGTCGACTATAGTCGAATCAGCGACTATTGCAGGTCACCCCTAACACTGTCCACTCTATACTGCTACGGGTGACGGTGCAGCCGTCAATGCTGGGACGGCTTAAACGAACCATTTTTAAATGAATAAACCCTGACAGGGTAGATTGAGACTGTTCCATCATCAGCAGTCCTAATGTTTTTTTTTTTTTTTTTACTCGAGAATCTCGCAGTAATCCAGAAGCAGATAACTGATAAGGTTACTGAATCACACAGCGGGACTTCTAACTTTTCCAGATAATCAAAGACAGAAGTCCCATAGGTCCACGTTTGGCTGAAGATATTTATAAGACTTGGAGCTTACAGGCTGTATCTCGCTTTGTGAAATGCACCTGTCTGACGGCAGCCACGTGGGTCAGAGGAGCTCACAGCAGCCCACGTGGTCTGCAGAGACTCACCAGCGTAAGCAGGAAGGTGCTGATGGTGCGGGCGGCCTGGCAGAGGGCGCTGTACTCCTCCAGCAGCAGGGAGATGAAGCGCTGTGCCTGGGGGGGGTCCTGCACCGCCCCCGCCATCTCCGAGCCCCCCGACAGCTGCTTCAGCAGCCGCACCTTCGTCTCCAGGATGTATTCTCTCGCCTGCTGCTCCAGCCGCTGGTACAGCTGGTACGGGTCCTTCTCACACAGCCTGTTCAAAGACCAGATCTTCACACCACTGCGTACCACAGGCCCAAACCCCTACCAGGGTCACAGGCCACATGCTGGTCAAACACAAGGGAGAAAAGCGCCACACTGCAGGTGTGTGATCCTGCAGCGGGACACTGAGGAAGACGAGGCACCTGTCCACCAGCTCCTTCATGCCGTCTCTGTCCCGCTCCAGCGGCTGGTCCTGGTCGTCGGCCAGCGGCGTGCCCGTCTGACGGTATATGCAGCGGACCAGGTAGCGCACCTCCGACCAGTGGTTCTGCAGCAGCTGGGACTCTCGCTCGGACTCCGCCGTGATCTCCCTGGGACACCATGACAACACCACAGAGCGAGTGAGTGATGGGCGGGGCCTGGCAAGTGATGGGCGGGGCCTGGCGAGTGTGTGTTAGGCTTCCTCACCTCCTCTCGCTGCAGGCCTCACAGCTGCACACGGTGTCGGTGGCGAGCTGTGTGCTGAGGTCCGGTGCCGGTAAGGGCGGAGCCCCCATGATGAGCCGCCCACTGGTCCCCACTGCGTCCTGACACAGCCCAGCATTACCCACGGGGACATGTAGCAAAAAGTCCTGACTCTGCACCCAGAGACAAAGGACACTTTAACTTTACAAGAATTACAAACAATTCTAGAAATACAGATTCCCAGAAGAGTGTCTAGGGGACAGAGGGAGAGTGTCTAGGGGACAGAGGGAGAGTGTCTAGGGGACAGAAGTCCTCTAGGGGAAGACTTTAAACATTAATCACATATATTTGCTTAATATCTAAATCCTAAATCAACAGATATGTTTACTTAATCCAGTGGTTCCCAAAGTGGGGGGCGCGCCCCCTAGGTGGGGCGCGGAGCTATTGCAGGGGGGGGGGGGCGCAATAATCAATATGGTATTAATATTATATATCAATAAGTCAATGGGGGGGGGGGGGGCGCAAAAATATTCTCATCTACTAAAGGGGGGCACGGCAGAAAAAGTTTGGGAACCACTGACAATCAATTTTTTCAGTATTCACACTTCTGACGCAGTTGTGTAATACGTATTAGGCAATAATAATAGTAATATTTATTAGGCACTTTTGCAGATTATTTGTCACTTTAAAGTAGTGGTGTGACGAGATCTCGTGTCACGAGCTCTCGCGAGATCTAACTCAGCGATATTTCTCGTCACGTTAAAAATCTGTCTCGCGAGATTTGTGATCCAGCAAGCAGCCAGAATGAGGTGTGAAAATACAGGTATTACTATTGAAGATGCCCCCGCCACTTTCACATCGTTTGTTTGGCAGCATTTTGGGAACCCGTCGAAAACGATAAATAAAGAGAGTGACTGATAAGACACGGACCATATACAAACATTGTATGAAAATAATGCCGTACACCGCGGCCAATACGAGCACGATACAGAGACATTAACAGCACCACCACAGCTCAGTACTCAGATCAACATATCTCACTTGGTAGCAGGGACAGAACGGCGCTTTGGCAAGTTGAGACAGCAGGATATCGGGAGCAGTGTGGCGATGTTAATATTCTTAAAAATGAACATGGCAGTGTAGTTACAGCAAATTCAGTGACATACTTGGTCAGGCTCTGTTTGCACTATTTGCACTCTGTATTGACAGAGAAGAACTTTTTGTTTTGCACATAATGCAGTGAGTCCCCGCTTAACGACGGGTGCGGTTAATGACGGACCAGACTTACGACCAACTTTATTATTTCACGCGGTGCACGGAGGAACAGTAGCAGCACAGTGGAGTGTTGTGTGGAGTGTAGTGTACGATAAGCCCTTCTCGGCAACGCGATCGCTCTCACGCTGTACGTACGAGAATATTGATAGTTTTTTTCTATACTGTATTTATGATCAAAGTGTATCTAAATCTAGGGTCACACTTAACAACAGAAACTGCTTTACGACGGACATTTCAGTCTCTAACCGTGTCGTTAAGCGGGGACTCATTGTAATATTGTTTGCGCTTGAAAAAAGGAGAAATATTTTTATTTATCTTATTTTAACTTTTCTTTTAAATAGAAATTCTATTTAAAATTCAATTTCTAGAGGAAGTTTATTAAAAGTTCATGCTTACATAATGCATGTTAAAGAGTTATAATAAAACATTTTAAAATGCATGTGTAACTCAGTTAAATAAAAGTCTGTTGTCCAGTCATATAATTTGTCATTTTAGTTTTCTTAAAATCTCGTCTCGTTCTCGTGAACCCAATATCGTGTCTCGTCTCATCTCGTGAGCTGAGTGTATCGTCACACCCCTACTTTAAAGACAATATTACAGAACACATGAATAAGCACCATGTGACAAAACTACTGGGATTAAAACTGTGCTGTCAGGAGACAAGGAGCTAACATAGCGAGGCAACATAGCGGGGCAACATAGCTAGTAAGCAGCGCATATGAAAACCATATCAGTAACACAGAGACACGCAGACACACACAGACACACTTACTGTAAACCTACCCACCCTAAATCTGATACCATCAGCTGCAAAAGAACCTGCCAAAGCCAAAGCCTGTGTCCTTCTGCCCTGAGCTGAGCGTGTCCGCGTGTCCCTCCCACTCAGACTGCACCTTACACTCACTACGGCTGTCAGTGGAAAGACAGACGACGTTTGGGGGACTTTATTACAGCTTCATGGGCCTCTGAGCTGAGTAACCAGCTAGCACACACACTGGAACATGAAGAAGGTCTGTACCAATAAAGACTGCACTAAAGACCTCCATCCAACTAGGAGAAACTAGTGGAAGCACAGTAACCAAGGAGGGCAGTGGGGCGTACCAACGGAGACAGGTCCGGGGGGGGCTGCCGGCTGTCCTTCTCCACGGTGTGCTTGCAGTCGGGGCAGACGTAGAGGGGCAACTGGAGCGCGCTGGGGGCATTGGGTGACTGGTCTGTACCATTCGAGGGTGATTCCTGCAAGGCACTGTCCTTACGTTCACCACGACACAGCAGACAGCGATCACCTGTGGTGTAGGGGGCCCTCTGGTTCAGGCCAAAGGTGAAGGGGGTCTGAGAGAGAAAGAGAGAGAGAGAGAGAGATGGAGAGGAGCACAAAGGTGTAAGGGAGAAGCTCGTTGCTCTGTAGTGTACATAAATCCAATATGCATGAGAGGTAACGGCTATACAGATGCAACCCAGCAGGCCCACCAGACACACGCCCCTTAAGGAGCCGGACACCAGACCACGCCCCTTAAGGAGCCGGACACCAGACCACGCCCCTTAAGGAGCCGGACACCAGACCACACCCCTTAAAGAGCCGGACACCAGATCACACCCCTTAAGGAGCCGGACACCAGACCACACCCCTTAAGGAGCCGGACACCAGACCACACCCCTTAAGGAGCCGGACACCAGACCACTACGTGGGGAACATGCAGACAGGTAAACGTGCCACGGGCCCTTGTGAAGGTAAAGAGGCGTGTGTGTGTTACCTGAAGCACTCCGGAGAAGTCAGCGTTCACTGGTCCTTCAGAAAACTGGGGTGCACCATTCATGGGGACCTGGGGGGGGATGACGTCCACCAGTGAACACAGAGTACGAACCGTAGGTCACCGTCACCACGGAGATATGTCTTTGCCCATATACCACAGGTTCCTTCACTTGTAATATGCTATCATGGGATTGCTATAACAACATCAGTCAATATAGCACATGCGTATATAAGGGAAGGTCTATAAAGTTGAAGGAACACACATTAGATGTCCAGACGGCTCCCATCAACGCTCTTCTAACCCTAGCATCAAGGTCACAGGTCAACCGGAGGCAAATACCTGCTGTATCGCTGCTTTATTGAACTACATGACAGTTCACACAGGGATTGAGGAGTCTTACTGCAGTTCCAACCAGAACCAGTGCGCTTCAAAACCCACTGGAATCACACTGCAGCCTTCTGCCAGTGCTGCCCAGTAAGGCGGGTGGACACAGGTGTGTGTGGAGAGTGATCTGGTGGACACAGGTGTGTGTGGAGAGTGATCTGGTGGACACAGGTGTGTGTGGAGAGTGATCTGTGTGGGGAGAGTGATCTGGTGGACACAGGTGTGTGTGGAGAGTGATCTGAACAGTTCTGTTCTGCTTTAGAAATGATGGAGAAAGAAAAAGCAGGAGTCTCCAGCTCCATTCATCTCCCACTCAGGCTGAGACTGACCGCAGTAACAGACACACACAGAAGCACCTGCTACAGGCTGAGACTGGCCACAGTAACAGACACTAGGGGTGGGAATCGTTTACTATCTCACGATTCGATTCGATTCCGATTTTGGGGGCCACAACTCAATTCAAAAATCGATTTTCGATTCAAAAAACGATTTGATTTATAAAAATGTCTGCTTCAGTCTATAAAATCTGCATGATCTACTACAGTCTGCTTTGCAAGACAGAACGACAAATACAGAAAATTAAGTGTCTTTCACATTTAATTAACAAAAATTAAGTGCTTTGGTAAAATAAAATGGTTTTTGTTGTTACCAAAATTCTTGAGCTTCATTTTGCGAGCTGTCAGGGCTGGCTCGGATGCAGTTCCCCCAGCCATCGCTAGGGGCACCAGAGTCAGTCCCAGACTAAACCGGCGTAACTGTACGTTCTCAGCCAGTCTCTGCTTTCTCTGTGATTGCTTATCGTTTAATTGTGTCTCGCCACCTCTCTCTGTTATGCTTTCTCTTTACTTATTCGAGTATCTCATGCGTCGCTTCCTGACTCATCTCAAGTTTTCCCAATCCTGTATTTCTTTCTATCCGTTTTGCCTTTATATGTGGGAAAGGTTTTTTTTGCTGCAGCGTTTTTTGCCAGTTACTTTTGCTGGTGTCCTTGGTTTAGTTTTCGCGTTGCTGTTTTTTAGTAACTGTTGTTATTTTGTTTCTTCCTCCCGTCTCACTACGGTTGAGTGTTATTTTTCACGCGTTGTATTTTCCACATTGGTTTTTAGTTTCTATTTACTCCGTGCCCTCACGGTTTTGGTTTCTATTCTCTTGCGCGTTGAGTCTTCCGTGTTTTGTTTGTTCGTTCTGGGTCGCTGTGCGCGTTTCCCTCTCGCTAATTACATTTGAGTGTCAAACGTCTTGATCTTGCGAGCCGGCACTTGGGTCCATCCTTCTCTATATTATTTCTTACCCTTTTCTATATTAACGCTCCCGTGCTCACCGCATTCCCCGGCATTCGGTAAAAACCAAAATGAACCCATATTTTTGCCTTAAATGAAGACCGGACAGGTTGAATATCTCTTTCCTCCATGTGTTTTGAACCTTTTCCGCGCATGAGTGTGTCCCAGAACATGCTGCGTAAAGTCTTGCGTAATTTTGTAATTACGTAACGCGAGACTTCACCACGACTTAGAATCGATTTAGGGACATTTAAAATCGATTCTGAATCGTAGTAAATGAGAATCGATTTTTGATATATGAATCGATTTTTTGGCACACCTCTAACAGACACACAGCAGACGCACCACAAGGATCAACAGAACTCCTCCATCCCCAGTAACAAAACACACATAAACAGAGCTCGCTGTCCGGAGGCGGGGATAGTGCTGTCCGGAGGCGGGTTTAGGCTGAACTGGGATGACTATTGGCTCCCGTGTGCTGTGCCAGCTCACACAGTGGCCATACCACACCTCACCCCGTCTCACCTCTCTGTCCCTCTTGCTTTGTGTAATCTGACACCCTCCACATTGCCGTGGTATCTGCCAGTTAAGCAGTCAGGGAGCGCTCCACCCCTCCACCACATCTAATCAAGTCCCAGACACACCACCAACCAAATCATGCCAAGACTGTGACCTGGGCATAATTACATAAAACACAAATCAGTTCAGTTTGTCTCGCTGGTTACTGTAAAAACATGTAAATCATGCTGGAATTAGACAACTCAAAACACCAGAGCAGAGTCACCAGAGCACAGTCACACTGGCCGTGGATTTAGATTTTTTTTACTCAAACATTAGTGCTTGTGCATGAAGAGCCCACAGTTCACCAGTACCACCAGCCTGAGCTACAGTTCACCAGTACCACCAGCCTGAGCTACAGTTCACCAGTACCACCAGCCTGAGCTACAGTTCACCAGTACCACCAGTAGGGGTGGGAATCGTTTATTATCTCACGATTCGATTCGATTCCGATTTTGGGGGCCACAATTCAATTCAAAATCGATTTTCGATTCAAAACGATTTTCGATTCAAAAAACGATTTGGTTTATAAAAATTTCTGCTTAAGTCTATAAAATCTGCATGATCTACTACAGTCTGCTTTGCAAGACAGAACGACAAATACAGAAAATAAAGTGTCTTTCACATTTAATTAACAAAAATAATGTGCTTTGGTAAAATAAAATGCTTTTTGTTGTTACCAAAATTCTTGAGCTTCATTTTACAAGCTGTCAGGGCTGACTCGGATGCTGTTCCCCCAGCCGTTGCTAGGGGCACCAGACTCAGTCCCAGACTAAACCGACGTAACCGTACGTTCTCAGCCAGTCTCTGCTTTCTCTGTGATTGCTTATCGTTTAATGGTGTCTCGCCACCTCTCTCTGTTATGCTTTTCTCTTTACGTCTCACTACGGTTAACTGTTATTTTTCCCGCGTTGTATTTTCCGCGTTGTTTTTTGTTTCTATTTACTCCGTGCCCTCACAGTTTTGGTTTCTATTCTCTTGCGTGTTGAGTCTGCCGTGTTGTTTTGTTTGTTTGTTCTGGGTCGCTGTGCGTGTTTCCCTCTCCTAATACATGTGACGAGTGTCAAACGTCTTGCTTTTGCGAGCCGGCACTCGTGTCCACCTTTCTCTATATTATTTCACGCAGTGTGTACGTTCCCGTGCTCACCGTGTTACACACGCCTTGCACAAGAGCTACATTGTGTCAAGTTCGGTCTTCCCTGGCATTCGTAAATACCAAAATGAACCCATATGTTTGCCTTAAATGAAGACGGAACAGGTTGAATATCTCTTTCCTTCATCTGTTTTGAAACCTTTCCGCACACGAGTATGTCCCAGAACCTGCTGTGTTATGTCTCGTGTAATTTTGTAATTACGTAACGCGACTTAGAATTGATTTTGGGACTCTGAATCGTAGTAAATGAGAATCGATTTTTGATATATGAATCGATTTTTGATATATGAATCGATTTTTTGGCACACCTCTAACCACCAGCCTGAGCTACAGTTCACCAGTACCACCAGTCTGAGCTACGGTTCACCAGTACCACCAGTCTGAGCTACGGTTCACCAGTACCACCAGTCTGAACTACAGTTCACTAGTCATTTTTACATCTGCTGCTCCTTTTCCTTAAGTAGCATAATTGACCTCTTCAGCTACAGATGATGTTTCCTTGGAAACAGAAGAGGAAGACTTCTAGTAAGGATACAGGACATGAAACCTGGACCTGGACAATGATGTGGTGGATCACTGTGAGATTACCTGGACACACGTGTGTGTCTATATTCATATAGTGCACGTCTAGCAATTAAGAAAATGGTCCAACCAAATAGCTAAATCAAATTGTCAGTATGGACCAAAAAGGTCCTACAGTAGAACATAAAAACTTCTCATTCATCTATTCTGATGACATATTGTTGTCTTCCTGACGTCTACACTTTAATACCCACATAGACGTGCCAGTGAGCACTCTTAACCCAGCTGTCATTCTGACACTGGCATCCTGCTCCACCTCCAGCAGGAGGGGCAGTTCTGTGGATCCGCACATTTGCAGTGAATTTACCCCCTGTACACAGCTACCTACCCAGACAGCTCACGGTGGTCCTGTGGGACACGTCTGAGCTGAAGGAGTCTGGTCATGAGTGGCCATGGTGCAGGTGTAGGTCTACACTACGGTGTGAGGTGTCTGGTTATGAGTGGTAGTGCAGGTGTAGGTCTACACTACGGTGTGAGGTGTGTGGTTATGAGTGGTAGTGCAGGTATAGGTCTACAGTACGGTGTGAGGAGTCTGATTATGAGTGGTAGTACAGGTATAGGTCTACAGTACGGGTGAGGAGTCTGGTTATGAGTGGTAGTGCAGGTGTAGGTCTACACTACGGTGTGTGGTTATGAGTGGTGGTCCAGGTCTACACTATGGTGTGTAGTTATGAGTGGTGGTGCAGGTGTAGGTCTACACTACGGTGAGGTGTGTGGTTATGAGTGGTGGTGCAGGTGTAGGTCTACACTACGGTGAGGTGTGTGGTTGAGCGGTGGTGCAGGTGTAGGTCTACACTACGGTGTGAGGAGTCTGGTTATGAGAGGTAGTGCAGGTGTAGGTCTACAATACAGTGTGTGGTTATGAGTGGTGGTGCAGGTGTAGGTCTACAATACGGTGTGTGGTTATGAGTGGTATTGCAGGTGTAAGTCTACACTATGGTGTGAGGTGTGTGGTTATGAGAGGTGGTGCAGGTGTAGGTCTAGACTACGGTGTGTGGTTATGAGTGGTAGTGCAGGTGTAGGTCTACACTACGGTGTGAGGTGTGTGGTTATGAGACGTAGTGCAGGTGTAGGTCTACACTACAGTGTGAGGTGTCTGGTTATGAGTAGTGCAGGTGTAGGTCTACACTACTGTGTGAGGTGTGTGGTTATGAGTGGTAGTGCAGGTGTAGGTCTACACTATGGTGTGAGGAGGCTGGTTATGAGTGGTAGTGCAGGTCTACACTACGGTGTGTGGTGTCTGGTTATGATGGGTGGTGCATGTGTAGGTCTACACTATGGTGTGAGGTGTCTGGTTATGAGAGGTAGTGCAGGTCTACACTACAGTGTGAGGTGTGTGGTTAATAGTGGGAGCAGGTGTAGGTCTACACTACGATGTGGGGTGTGAGGTTACGAGTGGTAGTGCAGGTGTAGGTCTACACTATGGTGTGAGGTTAAGAGTGGTAGTGCAGGTGTAGGTCTACACTACGGTGTGAGGTTAAGAGTGGTAGTGCAGGTGTAGGTCTACACTACGGTGTGAGGTGTCTGGTTATGAGTGGTAGTACAGGTGTAGGTCTACACTACGGTGTGAGGTGCCTGGTTATGAGTGGTGTTGCAGGTATAGGTCTACACTACGGTGTGAGGTGTCTGGGTGAGTGGTAGTGCAGGTGTAGGTCTACACTACGGTGTGAGGTGTCTGGTTGAGTGGTAGTGCAGGTGTAGGTCTACACTACTGTGTGAGGTGTGTGGTTATGAGTGGTGGTGCAGGTGTAGGTCTACACTACAGTGTGAGGTGTCTGGTTATGAGTGGTAGTGCAGGTGTAGGTCTACACTACAGTGTGAGGTGTCTGGTTATGAGTGGTAGTGCAGGTGTAGGTCTACACTACAGTGTGAGGTGTCTGGTTATGAGTGGTAGTACAGGTGTAGGTCTACACTTCGGTGTGAGGTTATGACTGGTGTTGCAGGTGTAGGTCTACACTACGGTGTGAGGTGTCTGGTTATGAGTGGTAGTGCAGGTGTAGGTCTACACTACTGTGTGAGGTGTGTGGTTATGAGTGGTGGTGCAGGTGTAGGTCTACACTACGGTGTGAGGTGTCTGGGTGAGTGGTAGTGCAGGTGTAGGTCTACACTACGGTGTGAGGTGTCTGGGTGAGTGGTAGTGCAGGTGTAGGTCTACACTACGGTGTGAGGTGTCTGGTTATGAGTGGTAGTGCAGGTGTAGGTCTACACTACGGTGTGGAATCTGGTTATGAGTGGTGCTGCAGGTGTAGGTCTACACTACGGTGTGAGGTGCCTGGTTATGAGAGGTAGTGCAGGTGTAGGTCTACACTACGGTGCAAGGTGTGTGGTTATGAGAGGTAGTGCAGGTGTAGGTCTACACTACGGTGTGAGGTGTGTGGTTATGAGTGGTAGTGCAGGTGTAGGTCTACACTACGGTGTGAGGTGTCTGGTTATGAGTGGTAGTGCAGGTGTAGGTCTACACTACAGTGTGAGGTGTCTGGTTATGAGTGGTAGTGCAGGTGTAGGTCTACACTACGGTGTGAGGTGTGTGGTTATGAGTGGTGGTGCAGGTCTACACTACGGTGTGAGGTGTCTGGGTGAGTGACTGCGCTGGTGACACAGCTAGCCCACTTAGCCTCTTAGCTCTAGTGTCAACAGCTACAGTCTCCACGGACAACAGCGCACAAAACGCGCCTGTCGGTCCCTAACGGACCGGTGCGGTCGGTCCCGCTGCCGACCCGCCGGGAAACGCGCCTAGTTACTCGGTAACGACGGTGTTGGGTGTTGTTATTGTATCGCGCTCGAGCCACCGTTAGCACGCTAGCTAACCAGCTAACAGCTAGCGCCTCTGCTAGGCCTCACGCGCACAGGCGCTCGCGACTCGGTCGGACCGTGAACGCGCGTGCGCCCTCACCTCTCCGTTGGCTCCGGTCAGCCCTCCCGCACCTCCGTCCCCGGGGCCGCCGGCCGTCAGGAAGCTCGCGGCGGGGGCGGCGGGAGTCTCCGCCCGGTCGGCGCGCGCCGTCGCGTGCGCCCCGGCCTTCCCGCCAGCGCCGCAGCTCGCGCTGCCGCAGCTCGCGCCGCCACCGCCCCGTTTGTTCTTCCTGCGCTTGGCTCCTCGCTTCGCGTCGGTGGGACTCATTTCTCCTCCCCGCAACTCGCAGACAGCGGTCCGTCCAGAACAGGCGGGGTCTCGCGGGGAATGTCACGCGCGTCCCGCCGCGGTACGACCGGGATCGGTGTGTGTTTTAACGGAATACGAGAGCCGACCGACACGGCCAGAGAACCACAGACTTCAAACTCCAATATGGCCGACTCAACAGGAATTGACCAATGGGGTTCACGCCCTCACGCACGGGCGTGGGGTTAGCGCGGCATTATGGGTAGTTGAGTTTTCATCGTGGTTTCAGACTCGTTGTCAAAGACGATTAAACTATTTAATTATTTGATTTAATTTAATTTAACTATTTTATTATATAAAGACGATTTGAGCGGACTCACTAACGCACTAACCCTAACCCTAACCCTGAGCAAGGCCCTTAACCCTTAATTGCTCACTTGTATAAAAAATGAGATAAAAATATAAGTCGCTCTGAATAAGGGCGTCTGCCAAATGCCATAAATGTAAATGTAAATCAAATAACACTGGATGATCAAGGATATAGGGTCTGTCGACTCACATATATACTTGTACGTGTTTGTCAGGTCGTTTTACGATTTTTTGCTTTTTGTCCCATTTCTAAAGGTTAAAAAACGAAAATGTAGCGTCAGACCCATTATATTGGACCGCGAGAAAATAACGTGTAAAACTGTACTGAAGTGACAGAGTTGTGTCTCATCTGTCCAGACGGGGGCATTGTGGCGTCTCTTTAAAACATTATAACACACACGCACACACGCGCACACGCACACACCCACGCACGCGCACGCACACACACACAGACTTTCAAAAAATTAAGCATAATTATAAATGTAATAATAAGCTAGTTAAAGAGTGTAAGCTGAAGTGTGTTATGTGCTACATCCTCTGTACTACACTAAAACCTTGTTTGGTGATCACCCAGGAACAAATTAGCAGATCAACTGTCATAGTAAAGGGTTTAAAACTCCCCATCATGAGGAAATGTCAAATCTATCCAGTAACTCAGTTCACATCTGAGGACGCCTGAGTACATTTAAACTCAATGAAATTGGAACAGAAGAATTACAGCACACAATTACATTAAGATCTTTATTGTTTTACCTTGATGACTCCCTAACATAAAATTATGTGAAATGAAAACACAATACATCTAGCTTGGCAGAGAGACTGAATTCTATGAGAACATGCTAAAATTATCAATAGATTAAAATGTTTAATGATTTGAAATGCACAGTGTAAATATTTTAACAACAGCAGAATACTATTAAATGTAAGAATGTTAGCCTAATACAGATTTATCGTGTGTGTGTGTGTGTGTGTGTGTGTGTGTTGGGTGTCTTTATGGACAGATACAGGAATACATCATGCACCAATGTTTGATTATCCAGAAAAGCAATATATTGTAGAACCTACTAACAGAATCTGATAATGTCAACTAAAGACTTCAGATGAACCTAATCAGATAACCGGACCTGTTTCTACGCATGTGAATAGTCACAAACACAAGGCCTATACCTGCACATGTCCTTGTCTTGCTGGATCACATGAATATATCACATCTAATCTACTGTAAAATTACAACAAAGTACAGTAGCGTGAGGCGGAATAATCCTCTAAATCGTCCCCAGTCCTTCAAAAACAAGCGTCTTCTCCCGTGCAGCTCATCTTACAGTCAGTAAATCAAGAGTAGCTTTACATGTCATTGAGAGTACACCAAAAAGCCTCGTGTTCAAGTTTCAACAGGACAAGTTTGCTGTTCATTTAAAAAATCATGTTTCTCCATCTGAAATACAGCAGCAGCTCCCTAGAAACACACACACTGTCTACTCAAAACTACAATTAATACAGACACTCTTGTGCCATTCAAGCCACAATAAATAACACAAATAAAATACACAGCAAAGGGCCTGGTAAGATGGCATAGTGTTGATCTTCAATGGGGTTGACACATATACAAATGCACATATTTAGATTTAAACATATTAAACATACAAAACCTCCTCAGGTGATGGCGGGCGTGTTGTTGTAGCCAGTGGATGTGCGGTGCCCACAACAGACAGGCCCAAGCAGCACTACAGACTGGTTACACAGAGAAAGCCAGAATACGGTGGCTCTGAACTTCAGGAAGGGGAAAGAGGTTATGAGCTTTTTAACCAGCCTCTTCAGTCCTGTTCATGGACACCCACAGCACTGTGTGTGGTTTCTTATTAACACTCATCAGTTTATCTCATGCTGAAGCCCTTAAGGAAGGAGAGTTACTGGAGCCAGAGGCCGTGTAAGGACGCACCAGAGTGGATTTAAATCAATACTACATGTTAGACATCAAACCTCTCTTGGTTTGCACAGGGCTACTCCTCTCGCTGAAAGCCCCCAACACTGCTGTCTGTGTCGCTACAGTAAAGTAAGAGAGGTGGAGAAGGGGACAAGGGTGAGGGGGTGTGGTCATGGGTGGAGTCGGGCAGAGGTGGGGGAGGTGCTTCAGAGGGGTTGGGGGACGTGGCCAATGTGGGCGGAGCAAAAGTTGCTCTAGGGGTTGTGAAGTCCTCTGACAAGGCTGAGGAGTCATCGCTCCTTCCTGGGCAGCTCTGTGTTCTTCCTTCTTCTTCCTGAGGCAGGGTTAGGGCGGAGCTCTCAGCAGGTGGGGCGGAGCTCTCAGCAGTTAGGGCGGAGATCTCAGCAGTTAGGGCGGTGCTCTCAGTAGCTGGGGCGGAGCTCTCAGCAGGTGGGGTGGAGCTCTCAGCAGTTGGGGCGGAGATCTCAGCAGTTAGGGCGGTGCTCTCAGTAGATGGGGCGGAGCTCTCAGTAGCTGGGGTGGAGCTCTCAGCAGGTGGGGCGGAGCTCTCAGTAGATGGGGCGGAGCTCTCAGCAGTTGGGGCGGAGCTCTCAGCAGTTGGGGCTGAGATCTCAGCAGTTGGGGCGGTGCTCTCAGTAGTTGGGGTGGAGCTTTCAGTAGCCGGGGCGGAGCTCTCAGCAGTTGGGGCGGAGCTCTCAGCAGTTGGGGCGGTGCTCTCAGTAGCTGGGGCGGAGCTCTCAGCAGTTGGGGTGGAGCTCTCAGTAGCTGGGGCGGAGCTCTCAGCAGTTGGGGCAGAGCTCTCAGCAGTTGGGGTGGAGCTCTCAGTAGCTGGGGCGGAGCTCTCAGCAGTTGGGGCGGAGCTCTCAGTAGCTGGGGCGGAGCTCTCAGCAGTTGGGGCGGAGCTCTCAGTAGCTGGGGCGGAGCTCTCAGCAGTTGGGGTGGAGCTCTCAGTAGCTGGGGCGGAGCTCTCAGCAGTTGGGGCGGAGCTCTCAGTAGCTGGGGCGGAGCGGGTCCCGTGGAAGCGGTGAGACAGTTGAATCTTTTTCTTATCTAACGCTGTGTTCTGTGAGGCAAACAGAGTCAGTTCAGTGTTTACTTGTCCGTGGCATATGAATGCACACACACACACACACACGCACGCACACGCACACACGCACGCACACACACGCACACACACGCGCACACACAACCACACACACACACACACACACACACACACGCAAGCACATGCACGCACACGCACACACGCAATACTCTTGATTTTTTGTCATTATTGGAAAATCTCTCAGACAACTAGGAAATATATTAGAACATAAAAAGAAAACACAGTTTATACTCTTAACTGTTTTGTAAGGAAAAGTGAAAAAACACCAATAAAAGTCCTGACAGATGCCTGAAAAGGCCTTTTTATTATTTTGATGCCATTAGATGAGTGTGTGTAAGTGTGCTGGTAACTGTCTGGTCTGTATGAATATTCATTGGTGTCCTGGTCACTTTCCCTGCAGGTTCGATGGACGTGTCCAACATAGAGAAGACTGAGGGTGCAGAAGCGATATGGTGTTAGTACGTACCGTTACCGTGGGTTACAGCCATGCAGCAGAGGTGTGAGGAAGCAGAGGGACAAGACTAGTCTTACTCACAGAACACACACCAGGCAACACACACACACACACGCACGCACGCACGCACGCACGCACGCACGCACGCACACACACACACACACACACACACACACACACACACACACACACACACACACACCAGGCAACACAGCCAAAACAAACACAGCTCGTCTACCACAACACTTCAGTTGAAGGACACCAAACACAGAGTTCTTGACCTGCATCAAACAATTAAAGTGATTTGTGACCTGAAGTCCTTCAACAAAAGTGTCAATGGCCTTTACAAATAGATCTGTGGTGAGATTTCATGGACAATTTGGATTAAGATGTTAAAGAATGAGAAGCATTCTAGAGTGTTTCAATATGTAAAAATATAACAAAACTCAAGTGATTAGCAACCGTCTTTATCCACTGTAACTGCCACCTTAATGAATCTCAATGAATCTTTTCTGTATTTTCTTTAGGTCAACAGAAATCATTGAATCCAAGAGAATTTATTTGCTGCTTTAGTTGGTATCGCTCACACAGTGATCTGAGGCAGGAGGTAAACTGCTGTGCGGTATTTAACCACACGAATGTGGCCAAGCTCTGTTCTGATGCTGTTTCTGGGTTAGTACAGAGCTCCACAAAAATGGGACGTTTCACTATTGCTGTGCAGACAGAGCTGAAGGTGTCCTGGTCAGACTGAATTAGATCATCAAGTATTTAGATGCCTGCATGCCATTATGAACCACTGCATCAGAGCCCAAAAACCCCACAAAACAACACTGCAACACAATGGGTCAGAGATATCAGCAGCTGGGGACAATTTAGTGACATGAGGAGACAGTTGAGGGTCAAAGCAGATCAGGTCCAGTCCATGAGGTGGACATCACCACACAGTTCAGTGTGGACATCACCACAGTTCAGTGTGGACATCACCACAGTTTAGTGTGGACATCACCACAGTTCAGGGTGGACATCACCACAGTTTAGTGTGGACATCACCACAGTTTAGTGTGGACATCACCACACAGTTTAGTGTGGACATCACCACAGTTTAGTGTGGACATCACCACAGTTCAGTGTGGACATCACCACAGTTTAGTGTGGACATCACCACAGTTTAGTGTGCCCCCTGCACAGTGTGTTCTCTGCTCGAATGTCTGACATAACTCACTACCTCATCAGGTAGTCGCTGTTAAGGCAGTGAAAGTACTGAAGAGACCTGTGTGAGTGACCCTCCAAGACTAGAAACCTGTATGAGTGACCCTCCAGGACTACAGACCTGTGTGAGTGACCCTCCAGGACTATAGACCTGTGTGAGTGACCCTCCAGGATTAGAGACCTGTGTGAGTGACCCTCCAAGACTAGAGACCTGTGTGAGTGACCCTCCAGGATTAGAGACCTGTGTGAGTGACCCTCCAGGACTACAGACCTGTGTGAGTGACCCTCCAAGACTAGAAACCTGTGTGAGTGACCCTCCATGATTAGAGACCTGTGTAAGTGACCCTCTAGGACTAGAGACCTGTATTAGTGACCCTCCAGAACTAAAGACCTGTGTGATTGACCCTTCAGGACTAGAGACCTGTGTGAGTGACCTTCCAGGATTAGAGACCTGTGTGAGTGACCCTCCAGGACTAGAGACCTGTGTGATTGACCCTCCAGGACTAGAGACCTGTGTGAGTGACCCTCCAGGATTAGAGACCTGTGTGAGTGACCCTCCAGGACTAGAGACCTGTGTGAGTGACCTTCCAGGATTAGAGACCTGTGTGAGTGACCCTCCAGGACTAGAGACCTGTGTGAGTGACCCTCCAGGACTAGAGACCTGTGTGAGTGACCCTCCAGGATTAGAGACCTGTGTGAGTGACCCTCCAGGACTACAGACCTGTGAGTGACCCTCCAGGACTAGAGACCTGTATGAGTGACCTTCCAGGATTAGAGACCTGTGTGAGTCACCCTCCAGGACTACAGACCTGTGTGAGTGACCCTCCAGGACTAGAGACCTGTGTGAGTGACCCTCCAGGACTAGAGACCTGTCTGAGTGACCCTCCAGGATTAGAGACCTGTGTGAGTGACCCTCCAGGACTAGAGACCTGTGTGAGTGACCCTCCAGGACTAGAGACCTGTGTGAGTGACCCTCCAGGATTAGAGACCTGTGTGAGTCACCCTCCAGGACTACAGACCTGTGTGAGTGACCCTCCAGGACTAGAGACCTGTGTGAGTGACCCTCCAGGACTAGATCTAGTTATCTCTGCTCTGCACAAAATTTTTCCAAGAACTGGAGCAAACAGTGACGCCAGGAGGCGGAAGCAAGGTCAGACCACGCAAGTGTATACAGGTTAGAACTTTTAATACAGAGGTGTAGAGCTGGAGTCAAATACCCAGAATGCAGCTGGTCGTCCATGTCCGGGGAAAGGGGCGGGGAGGGGGCGGGGCCCCAGACAGAGGCTACTCTGGTCTTAGAGCTCAAACTGTCGAAGGAGATTCACATCAGTACAAAGACGCAGTGGCCCCAGTGCTTACTGTGGTCACATCACATCCCTCTTACTGGTTGGTCTTGACACCTGCCGACAGGTCTATACTACCTCCACTGGTGGATAAAGACTGTTGCAGGTGGCTAGTCAGTACAGTAGCTACAGATCTTGATGAATCAGCAACGTTATTTCTCTGATGTGAGGAGCAGATACATGTATATCCTGTCCCTGCGTTCAGCAGTATGGGAAAGAGGCTGTGGGGCATCGCAGTGAGGATGAGGATGGTGAGGATGAAGGTGCCAGCGTTGCCAGGACGCCGTGAGTGTGACACGTGAATGAGCATGCAGTGAGCACATCTGGACCACAGGATGAAACCATGGAAACCCTCTATACAGGGACATGAATACGTGATGGAGAAAATTTATCAAGACAAATAAGAGGAAATGACTAAAATGTTTCATCCACAGTCTCTACAGAGACATCAAACGCAGAAGGCCCATCGGGCAGTCAAATAGACCACATTAATACAAGAAGAAGCTGTTAAATGCTGACTCATAATACAGAACCTCATCTTCATAGCTTAAAATCTTCTTGATTACGTAGCACATAGATCACTCAGTGGAGAAATATGCTTGGTCCTCTGATTCAGGGTCATAGAGGTGGAACTGTGTGAGTGTTTGTGTTATCTGAGACCTACGGTCTGACTCACTGCCACTTATTGCTTTTGTAGATAAAAATAAAACACCAGTCCAATTCAGGGTAAGACGAGAACAGAACAGACTCTGGGATTTATTCTGATGGTGAAGTTACACATATCGATGTTACCCAGACCAGTACCAACACCAGTATGACTGTGACGTGTGTGTGTGTGTGTGTGTGTGTGTGTGTGTGTGTTTGTGTGGGTGCATGTGTGTGTGCTCATGTGTGTGTGTGTGTGTGTGTTTGTGTGTGTGTGTGTGTTTGTGTGGGTGCATATGTGTGTGTGCTCATGTGTGTGTGTGTGTGTGTGTGTGTGTGTGTTTGTGTGGGTGCATATGTGTGTGTGCTTGTGTGTGTGTGTGTGTGTGTGTGTGTGTGTGTTTGTGTGGGTGAATATGTGTGTGTGCTCATGTGTGTGTGTGTGTGTGTGTGTGTGTTTGTGTGTGTGTGTGTGTGTGTGTGTGTGTGTGTGTGTGTGTGGGTGCATATGTGTGTGTGCTCATGGGTGTGTGTGTGTGTGTGTGTGTGTGTATATGTGTGTGTGCTCGTGTGTGTGTGTGTGTGTGTGTGTGTGTGTTCATGTGTGTGTGAGAGAGGGATGGAGAGATTGTTCTTACCATAATAACAGACACAGCAGGACTCGTGCTGTCCTGCTTCTGTGCAGAGGTGAAGTGCTTCTTCAGTTTTCCACTCACATCCATTTTCATGTTGTTCTCTAAAGCCGCATCCTCCTGGTACACGTTACACGCTGTTACACACTGTTACACGCTGTTACACACTATTACACGCTGTTACACATTGTTACACGCTGTTACACACTATTACACGCTGTTACACGCTGTTACACACTGTTACACGCTGTTATTGCACGCTGTTATTGCACGCTGTTATTACACGCTGTTATTACACGCTGTTACACGCTGTTACACGCTGTTACACGCTATTACATGCTATTACACGCTGTTGCACACTATTACACGCTATTACACGCTGTTACACGCTATTGCACACTTTTGCACACTGTTACACGCTGTTACACGCTGTTGCACACTATTACATGCTGTTATACACTGTTACACGCTGTTGCACACTATTACACGCTGTTACATGCTGTTAGACACTATTACATGCTGTTACATGCTGTTACACGCTGTTACACACTATTACACGCTGTTACACACTATTACACGCTGTTGCA
>NC_135225.1:917042-949542 GCF_052324685.1 Brachyhypopomus gauderio | reverse complement strand
TACAGCGAAAGTGTCAAACCATCCCACCAGGAATGTCAGCCCCCTCCCACCAGGAATGTCAGCCCCTCCCACCAGGAATGTCAGCCCCCTCCCACCAGGAATGTCAGCCCCCTCCCACCAGGAATACTGAAGACTCCAACTCACTTTTCCACGACATTTGTTCTTGTCGATGATCTTTAAGGCGAACTCCTTCCCAGTGGCGCTGCAGACAGACGAAGCTCAATCATGCACATAGAACTCCACACGCATTACACACAAGGTTCATAACACAGGAGAGAATATTCATATTGGCCTTTGTAACAAAAGAGTATTTTTATTTACCGTTCAGTGCACTCCTTAACCACAGCGAAATTCCCGTCACCAATAACTTTTCCCACTTTGTACTTGTCCCAAAGGCTGGAGGCCATTGGGTTTCTGTTGCTATCAACTAAAGAAAGATCACAAGTGACTCCTATTAGACACGCTCCTGACCTGCATTACAAACAATTATGTATTTATTGATTGATGTTTTTATTCATACTCTAGGAACAAAATGCACTAAAAACCAGTGCTGAGTATCTATTCAATTAGAATGTCACAACTTAAAAACTGCTGGTGGCAAGCCCAGGAACCCAGGACAAGATCTTGGTGCAATTCTTTAGCTTTACATTTCAGTGTTTATTCCACATGAACATACAACAGTTTCAACATGGGACCACTGCAACCAAGACGACACGTGACCAAGGCAACCATGTAGAAGGCAACCATCCAGCACTGTCTGACACCGAGACAGACAAGTGGAAAACACAGAACGAAAGGAAAAGAATCTGTGAAGAAAGTTATGAAATACACCAGCATGTATGTGGAGTGAGAGCAGGAGGAAGAGGACGCTACCTTCAGGACTGGGGTTGTTCGTGTGCTGCTGGGGCTCAGAAGAGCCGTTCACATTAGAAGTAGAAGAGTTATGAGGGATCTGAAAGTGAAAATCCATGAGAAATCAGCCTCCACCAGTACCCCCTACCCCACCAGTAACCCCTTACCCCACAAGTACCCCCTACCCCACCAATACCCCCTACCCCACCAGTACTCCCTACCCCACCAGTACCCTCTACCCCACCAGTAACCCCTACCCCACCAGTACCCTCTACCCCACCAGTACCCCCTACCCCACCAGTACCCCCTACCCCGCCAGTACCCTCTACCCCACCAGTACCCCCTACCCCGCCAGTACCCTCTACCCCGCCAATACCCCCTACCCCGCCAGTAACCCCTACCCAACCAGTAATCCCTACCCCACCAGTAACCCCTACCCCACCAGTACCCCCTACCCCACCAGTACCCTCTACCCCACCAGTACCCCCTACCCCACCAGTACTCCCTACCCCACCAGTACCCTCTACCCCACCAGTAACCCCTACCCCACCAGTACCCTCTACCCCACCAGTACCCCCTACCCCACCAGTACCCCCTACCCCGCCAGTACCCTCTACCCCACCAGTACCCCCTACCCCGCCAGTACCCTCTACCCCGCCAATACCCCCTACCCCGCCAGTAACCCCTACCCAACCAGTAATCCCTACCCCACCAGTAACCCCTACCCCACCAGTACCCCCTACCCCACCAGTACCCTCTACCCCACCAGTACCCCCTACCCCACCAGTACCCCCTACCCCACCAGTACCCTCTACCCCACCAGTACCCCCTACCCCACCAGTACCCCCTACCCCACCAGTACCCTCTACCCCACCAGTACCCCCCTACCCCACCAGAACCCCTTACCCCACCAGTACCCTCTACCCCACCAGTACCCCCTACCCCACCAGTAACCCCCCTACCCCACCAGTACCCCCTACCCCACCAGTAACCCCTACCCCACCAGTACCCTCTACCCCACCAGTACCCCCTACCCCACCAGTACCCTCTACCCCACCAGCTGTTTCTTCACCTGGGAAACAGCAATGAGTCAGCGCTGGGTGATCAACAAAGCTGCTGTAACGTTTCTACTGCAGACAGTGACAGTGTCTTCTAATATGACGATGTAAAAAAATAAAACTGCAAAGTCATGTGATATTTCAACATGATTCCCTCCAATCCAACATGACTTTAGAGACACATCATATGATCATTCTAAACAATGTTGGTATTTTAATTTTTCCGTCCATTTCACACATTATGATGTTAGATTAATTAACTGTTAGAATTTTAGCTATGAAAGTATACATTTTCAGCATCATGGTGGTATTGTTGTTAATTCCTACTTAATCTTGAATGAAGTGTGGAGTGTGGGAAGCCCAAAACTAAAACAGCCAATGGGGATAAGCGATAGCGGCATGTACACTGATTCAGATTCAGATACTGATTCAGATTGGATTGATTAATGCAGGCACACGGGTGCATCGTCTCAGCTAAGTGGGTGTAGTCCCATGATCAGGAGGTGCCAGCGTGATGGGGTGAGAGGGTGGAGGTCTGCTGGGTGAGGAGGAGCATGCGAGGAACACAGAGGGTGTAGTACCTGCACACACAGCTGGAATTGGCCCCCCATCCTTTTGTTGCAGCTAAACTAAAAGCAGGTGGGGAGATATTTATGGACCCATGTAGATGGGGGTATTTGGCTTAAAATAGGCTTTATAGCTACAAAGCAACGTGTACAAGAGTATTGTTTTTCTGACTGCAGGCAAATCTTTACTTTAAAAGAGCTTTACGGCCTACTGGGAGAATATAAAGCATTTCCTGAAGACACTTCCAAAATACTACAGTTCATAGCATGGAAAAGTGAAGGTGGGTTTATATTGCACCTGTGGGAGTCATAGAATTCAAAGCATTTTACATGTAGTTATGCAACCTCTCATTTCCCTTGAAACACAGTGATTATGGAGTTTCCTTCATAGTTTATAACCTGATGACACCCTTGCTGTTAGAGTACATCTCTGCTTACACTAAGGCAGGATCCACAAACTCAGAAGAGCCTTACAGTCTACCGAGGAGTCTGGTAGCAAGAATCAGAGGACGAGCTAATGAACAAAGAATCACTGCTCGAGTTCTGTGAAGTCTCCAGCTGACCAAACAGATGGTGGAACAGCAGACAAATTATGAACTTGAAATAGGGTGCAGAGGGTGGACAGGCACTAAAGTTCCTTCAGTCCATCGTCTCCTGGCCTCATTAAAACCGACCAGGCACACAGAACCCTCAGTCTGCCCACGAATGCCTTATTGTTGCCTGCACACTCATCTCATTATTGTAAAACGCTCCGGCTGTATTTCTCAGCATTGAGGACAATATTAATTCTGACAAAACCCCCAAATCCATTTGCTGAAATGCAGCTCCAGACCTGCAAACAACCTCCACCATGATCCAATGTTGAATCTCCACCATGCTTCACTGTTGAACCTCCACCATGATTCACTGTTGAACCTCCACCATGATTCACTGTAGAACCTCCACCATGATTTACTGTTGAACCTCCACCATGATTCACTGTTGAACCTCCACCATGATTCACTGTTGAACATCCACCATGATTCACTGTTGAACCTCCACCATGATTCACTGTAGAACCTCCACCATGATTCATTGTTGAACCTCCACCATGATTCACTGTAGAACCTCCACCATGATTCATTGTTGAACCTCCACCATGATTCACTGTAGAACATCCACCATGATTCACTGTAGAACCTCCACCATGATTCACTGTAGAACCTCCACCATGATTCACTGTTGAACTTCCACCATGATCCACTGTTGAACTTCCACCATGATCCACTGTTGAACTTCCACCATGATTCACTGTTGAACTTCCACCATGATTCACTGTAGAACCTCCACCATGATTCATTGTTGAACCTCCACCATGATTCACTGTAGAACCTCCACCATGATTCATTGTTGAACATCCACCATGATTCACTGTAGAACCTCCACCATGATTCATTGTTGAACCTCCACCATGATTCACTGTAGAACCTCCACCATGATTCATTGTTGAACCTCCACCATGATTCACTGTTGAACATCCACCATGATTCACTGTTGAACCTCCACCATGATTCACTGTAGAACCTCCACCATGATTCACTGTAGAACCTCCACCATGATTCACTGTTGAACCTCCACCATGATTCACTGTTGAACTTCCACCATGATCCACTGTTGAACCTCCACCATGATCCACTGTTGAACCTCCACCATGATTCACTGTTGAACTTCCACCATGATCCACTGTTGAACCTCCACCATGATCCACTGTTGAACCTCCACCATGATTCACTGTAGAACCTCCACTATGATCTACTGTAGAACCTCCACCATGATTCACTGTTGAACCTCCACCATGATTCACTGTTGAACCTCCACCATGATTCATTGTTGAACCTCCACCATGATTCACTGTAGAACCTCCACCATGATTCATTGTTGAACCTCCACCATGATTCACTGTAGAACCTCCACCATGATTCACTGTAGAACCTCCACCATGATTCATTGTAGAACCTCCACCATGATTCACTGTAGAACCTCCACCATGATTCACTGTTGAACCTCCACCATGATTCACTGTAGAACCTCCACCATGATTCACTGTAGAACCTCCACCATGATCCACTGTAGAACCTCCACCATGATTCACTGTAGAACCTCCACCATGATTCACTGTAGAACCTCCACCATGATTCACTGTTGAACCTCCACCATGATTCATTGTTGAACCTCCACCATGATTCACTGTAGAACCTCCACCATGATTCACTGTTGAACCTCCACCATGATTCATTGTTGAACCTCCACCATGATTCACTGTTGAACATCCACCATGATTCACTGTAGAACCTCCACCATGATTCACTGTAGAACCTCCACCATGATTCACTGTAGAACCTCCACCATGATTCACTGTTGAACCTCCACCACGCTCCTCTATCCTTATATACAGGGTACAGGTCTATTTTTATATAAGGGGTACAGATCTAGGTCTAGGTCTAGCCCTAACCCTAACCCAACATCAGTGGGTTATCACTCATAGAGAAAATGTCAACATTGGAAGTCTAGCTCCCTTCAGTCTAAATGTTTAATCCATGAACTTGCTGCTCAGCACCAGATCAGCTGCTAATCAGAAAAGCTGATTCATCTATTTTTACTGCCAAACATGGTTCTGTGTATCTGGAATCAAACAGGGTGTCGTCTGGCTCAGTAGGGTAACAGCTGGATGGGGAATAACACAATATGAAATAAGGGTTCATCATTATAAAAACAAATATATGAATAAAATAAAGAGGTCCTGGAAGACGTAGTTCCCCCGAGTCATCTGAACAAGATCATCCCATGTTCTGTAAATAAGCGAATATATTCCTCTGATCTATGTAACTCCTCCTAACACACCTGACAGCATAGTTGGAGTTGATGTTGAACTACTCTCAAAATCTCAAACTGCAAAACCACTTCAGGGTGACCAGACTCCACACAAAAACAGCACTCACACATAAGAAGGCTGTTGAATACAATTCAGTTCAGCAACCAGAAGCATTATATAAAATCTGAAAGGCATCTTGGCTTGGAACTGCTTGGCACTTGATTACATAAACTATCCTTATACACAGTGTGTGTGTGTGTGTGTGTGTGTGTGTGTGTGTTTGTTTTTGTGAAAAATCAGTACAAATGTCATAATACACAGTCACGAAGTTAGGACTCATGTAAAAGTCAGTACCAAAAACCATGTCCTAACTTTTCTGACGATGCTACGGTGTTCAGAGAGGTATAATGTATCTCTGTAATTGATATCGCGAAAGTACTAAATTTTAACAATCGTCAGACCAAATCTGGGTGTGGGTGTGGCAATTTGGCTGAAGTGTGTGCACGCCACCAGCGGATTATTGAGGAACTGCAAGCAAGGCCACGCACACTTCGGAAGACGCGTCAGCTATTCCCGGATGTGACGTCAGTAGTCTACTAGGAAGCATCCAATCCATCCAATACTCATTAGATAAACAAATAATCCTTCGAGCGTTCGCGGCAAAATTACGTCACGTTTTTCCCGGGAAAATTGGAGAAGTTGGACGGAGAGCTTTTATTACCTGCGTGGATGTGGTAAGTTAAAAAACATATTTTTTTCTTGTTAATGTTTTTAGAGTATTTGACAACCTTATTATATACGTGTCTATATTAATTTGTTTTTCTTTCTTCATGCGCTTAGAACAAATTACTTTTAAATGCGTTACCTAGAGTGAAACACTTTGCTGTTAAATTCGTATGTTTAACCTGGCAAGTGTCCGTCCAGTTTATCAGACTTAGATTTCTTTACGAGTTATTTTATCAGTATAAGTAACAGCAAGGGATCCGTGTTATGTAGTTGTTTTTATATAAATTATGTAATAAATTTGACATCTTCGAATTAGATATATCCAAATCTCCACTTAGTCGATTCAGCTCTCGTCAGTCATCATAATTGGGTTTTTGTTACACGCCGCTTAAAGCTGGGCGTACACTGTGCGATTTTTGGCCCATTTTCAGCCGATTTTTCACTGTGTGACTATCTTTGCGATCGGGCTGAGTTTCGGCTCAATCGCGTGTCGTGCATCGTATAGTTTACACAGGTAAACGAGGAGCGATTCACACCTCACGACCAACTCCCGATCAGAAATCGCAGCGTCGCAAGAATATCAAACATGTTTGATATTCAAATCGCTCCTCGTGAGAGTATCGCACTGTTGAAGCAGCTCTACGAGCCGACTCTCCTTTTAAACCCTGCGATTTAGTCGTACAGTTTGAGATGGAGCTGAGTACACCATTTAAAATATCGTACAGTGTATGCCCAGCTTTACTCTGGCTCCGTTTCAGTTCCTTTGCGCGAGCGGTATTACATGCTTTTTCAACACGGCAGAGTGGGGGAAGGGTGGAGACAGTTGTGTAATGGCGGACGTCAGAAAGTTGTGCTGAATTTAAACATATATTTACACATATATAATTTATTTAATTGTTAGGAAAATGTATATTTTGAATGTATATTTTGAACATTTCCAGAAATATTCCAAATACTTAGTCGATTGAGATCGTAATACGCTAACCCTAATCCTGTCCGCATTAGAATGGGGGAGGAGGGGTGCCAGTTACGTTTCTCAGCTTTGCAGAGTGGGGGAGGGGTGGAGACTAAGCAGAGAGGGGGAGGAGTTAGGGTTAGGGTTAGGGCTAGAGTGGCGAGTTCTGAACTTTGAGGGATTTAGCTGGGCAGTGCAAGTTGCTGTTCGGGTGGGGAAAGGTGCACTGGTGACGTTTGCAGTTGTGAAATGGCGGACGTCAGAAAGTTGTGCTGAATTTAAACATATATTTACACATATATAACTTATTTAATTGTTAGGAAAATGTATATTTTGAATGTATATTTTGAACATTTCCAGAAATATTCCAAATACTTTGTCAATTGAGATCTGTAATACGCTAACCCTAATCCTGTCCGCATTAGAATGGGGGAGGAGGGGTGCCAGTTACGTTTCTCAGCTTTGCAGAGTGGGGGAGGGGTGGAGACTAAGCAGAGAGGGGGAGGAGTTAGGGTTAGGGTTAGGGCTAGAGTGGCGAGTTCTGAACTTTGAGGGATTTAGCTGGGCAGTGCAAGTTGCTGTTCGGGTGGGGGAAGGTGCACTGGTGACGTTTGCAGTTGTGAAATGGCGGACATCAGAGAGTTGTGCAGAATTTATATATATATATATATATATATATATATATATATATATATATATATATATGTATGTATATATATAATTTATATATATATATATATATATATATATATATATATATATGTATATATATATATATATATATATATATATATATGTATATATATGTATGTAATTGTTAGGAAAATGTATATTTTGAACATTTCTAGAAACATACCAAATATTTAGTCGATTGAGATCTGTAACCCTAATCCTGTCTGCATTAGAATGGGGGAGGGGTGCCAGTTACGTTTTGAGCTTTGCAGAGTGGGGGAGGGGAGCAGAGGAAGCAGAGTGAGGTATTCTGTGAGAACGAATCGCTTTATAAATAGTGCTGTGAAAATAGGGTTTTTTTTTGTTTTTTTTTTTTTAACTCAACTTTAGTTTAGGAAATAATGGTTAATTGCAGTTTTAAAGAAGCAACGATAAACAGACATTCACTTACTGGAATTATCTAAAGTATTTATGTATTGATATTTCCAAATACATATTTTAGAGGCGATCAACATAAAGGCAACATATTTAAGTTAAAGCTGTAAAAATTGTCAGTGTCTGGTCTACATATTCAAAAAGAACATCCAGTATTCTGAAAAGCACGAGGGCCTTTTTGTGTTTGTTTTGAAGTTATTATGCTTCTAGAATTTTTTATTGGAATTAAGATTGGAATTGGAATTAAGATGTTTTTAGGCTGACCTAAAATGAATGAACATTTAATGTTTATTTCCATGTAATTCAGAATTTTATTGTCCCTAGACAATCCTGTACAAACATGCCAAAAAGAAGAACCAGGCTTAGTCCGGTAGAAGATGCTACTGGGCATGTTATTTCTCAAAAAGATAAACCTTGGTTTGAAGAAAGACTCATAAATGCATATAAAGGTAAGCCTTAATTCATGAGTTTTCCTTAATGACTTCATGATTTGGTTTAGCACATGAAGGTGAAGTTCTTAATTGAAGGTTTTCAAGTAGACACATCTCTTCATCCACATTTCACTACATTAAGCCCACACCACCATACCCAGTCTACACCTGGCCCCATTGACACCGTTAATGTGTACTCCGTCCCACCAGTTCCATATAAATTTTTACCTATTTCATCATCAAACACTAATTACAGAATAGATCCATACTGGCACACTGTCATGCCCAACTCCACCCCCCTCGATTGTCCTGCCTTGTTTCCCCATTGCCATAGTTCCCTTCTGTCTGTCACGCCCCTGTCCTCAGTGTTCCCACCTGTGTCTTGTTTAGTTTCCCTGTCCCAGTGTATTTTAGTCCTTCTGTTTCAGCCATCTGCGTCAGTCATTGTGTTTGTGAGTACTCCTTTATCCTGCCCTGCCTTGCTCTGCTCTCCATTCCGTGTAGTCTCTCTGTCTTTGTCTAGGTTTCGTTTTCTAGAGTGCTTTGTGTTTTTACATCTACCTGTTTTCCTGTGCGCTGATCTCTCCTTGCCTGCTTATCGTTTCTCCCTTGCTTCCCCAGTATTCCGGTTTGGTCAGTTCTGTTTGGTCTTCCTTATGTTCCTTACCATGTTTCCTACTTGCCCGTGACATTTCTGTTTCCCTCTGAGCTCATTGTCTTTTGCCATAGTCTATTTTCCCTGATCTAGTGTACCCTACCTGGTTATTCTCTCGTAGTTTTATGCTTTCAGTCTAGCGTTGTCCTTCCGTCATTCCACCCTCCCGATAAGTGTTCTGCATTTAAGAATATAACACGAACACAGTAACTAGATTCCTGTGTTCTGTACCCCTAGTGTTTAAAACCGTATGTTTTATTCTGTTCTTTTATCTCGGTTGATTATATTAGAAATATGCATTCGTGGTTGCTTGTATGTCTGTCGTCTTGAGTTGAACTAGGTCTCTGGTAGCATGTTTAATATTTTTGTTCTGGTAGTGTGTTGCTTGTTTGCTGTGTCATTAAGTTTATGTACCCTTTAGTGTACATCCCCTTCTACCTGATTGTTCTCCTTGGTTCTATTGTGTTTATTTCATTTAATAAATTATTTTAAAACTTGCGGTTGCGTCACACCCACCCCTTGATACGTTATACACACCCAGTGACTAACGCCATCCCCAGCCCCACTTGCACTGTTAATGTCCACCTATGCTATAAGGCACCCTGTGTAACTATAACTCACGGACTCCACTCTAGCTTTATTACCTCATCCTTACACCCTGACCAACCAACCTCATCCTTAAACTAAACTTAAACTTTATTGATCCCACAAGTGGAAAATTCAGTTCCCCCAGGACCACGGTGTAAAGCACAGAGATCCCAGAGTGGCCACACCCTGACCAACCAACCTCATCCTTACACCCTGACCAACCAACCAACCTCATCCTTACACCCTGACCAACCAACCAACCTCATCCTTACACCCTGACCAACCAACCAACCTCATCCTTACACCCTGACCAACCAACCTCATTCTTACACCCTGACCAACCAACCTCATCCTTACACCCTGACCAACCAACCTCATCCTTACACCCTGACCAACCAACCAACCAACCTCATTCTTACACCCTGACCAACCAACCTCATTCTTACACCCTGACCAACCAACCTCATCCTTACACCCTGACCAACCAACCTCATCCTTACACCCTGACCAACCAACCAACCAACCTCATTCTTACACCCTGACCAACCAACCAACCTCATTCTTACACCCTGACCAACCAACCAACCTCATCCTTACACCCTGACCAACCAACCTCATTCTTACACCCTAACCAACCAACCTCATTCTTACACCCTGACCAACCAACCTCATTCTTACACCCTGACCAACCAACCAACCTCATCCTTACACCCTGACCAACCAACCAACCTCATCCTTACACCCTGACCAGCCAACCAACCTCATCCTTACACCCTGACCAGCCAACCAACCAACCTCATTCTTACACCCTGACCAACCAACCAACCAACCTCATTCTTACACCCTGACCAACCAACCAACCTCATCCTTACACCCTGACCAACCAACCAACCTCATCCTTACACCCTGACCAACCAACCAACCTCATCCTTACACCCTGACCAACCAACCAACCTCATCCTTACACCCTGACCAACCAACCAACCTCATCCTTACACCCTGACCAACCAACCAACCTCATCCTTACACCCTGACCAACCAACCAACCTCATCCTTACACCCTGACCAGCCAACCAACCTCATCCTTACACCCTGACCAACCAACCAACCAACCTCATTCTTACACCCTGACCAACCAACCAACCTCATCCTTACACCCTGACCAACCAACCAACCTCATCCTTACACCCTGACCAACCAACCAACCTCATTCTTACACCCTGACCAACCAACCAACCTCATTCTTACACCCTGACCAACCAACCAACCTCATCCTTACACCCTGACCAACCAACCAACCTCATCCTTACACCCTGACCAACCAACCAACCTCATCCTTACACCCTGACCAACCAACCAACCTCATCCTTACACCCTGACCAACCAACCAACCTCATCCTTACACCCTGACCAACCAACCAACCTCATCCTTACACCCTGACCAACCAACCAACCTCATCCTTACACCCTGACCAACCAACCTCATCCTTACACCCTGACCAACCAACCTCATCCTTACACCCTGACCAACCAACCAACCAACCAACCAACCTCATCCTTACACCCTGACCAACCAACCAACCAACCTCATCCTTACACCCTGACCAACCAACCAACCTCATCCTTACACCCTGACCAACCAACCAACCTCATTCTTACACCCTGACCAACCAACCAACCTCATTCTTACACCCTGACCAACCAACCAACCTCATCCTTACACCCTGACCAACCAACCAACCTCATCCTTACACCCTGACCAACCAACCAACCTCATCCTTACACCCTGACCAACCAACCAACCTCATCCTTACACCCTGACCAACCAACCAACCTCATCCTTACACCCTGACCAACCAACCAACCTCATCCTTACACCCTGACCAACCAACCAACCTCATCCTTACACCCTGACCAACCAACCTCATCCTTACACCCTGACCAACCAACCTCATCCTTACACCCTGACCAACCAACCAACCAACCAACCAACCTCATCCTTACACCCTGACCAACCAACCAACCAACCTCATCCTTACACCCTGACCAACCAACCAACCAACCAACCTCATCCTTACACCCTGACCAACCAACCAACCTCATCCTTACACCCTGACCAACCAACCAACCTTATCCTTACACCCTGACCAACCAACCAACCTTATCCTTACACCCTGACCAGCCAACCAACCTCATCCTTACACCCTGACCAACCAACCAACCTCATCCTTACACCCTGACCAACCAACCAACCTCATCCTTACACCCTGACCAACCAACCAACCTCATTCTTACACCCTGACCAACCAACCAACCTCATTCTTACACCCTGACCAACCAACCAACCTCATCCTTACACCCTGACCAACTAGTTTTGAAATGTACCGTAGCAGATTATATCCTTGTCAGCTTTAGATCCAGCAGCCCTGGGTACTGTTCTGCAGCCCTTTGCAACATATATCTCAATTACTTTTTTTAACCCAATAATTTGTTGGTTATTTTATACAACCATTTCTATTTGATGCCTGAAGATGCTTAGTCGTTACTGTCCTCTGCTTACATGATCAATGTACATGTTAGAGCTCTTTATTTAGCAGCAGCATCCTCCAAAATCTTTGCATTTTAGATTCATTGTCTTTAAATTAAACAAAAATGTCCTTTGCATTTAATTTCTGTTCTATTTTAGGAAGGGGAGTGTTTGCCCTCATGCACATTGAGAGTGGATGCTTTGTGCTTGAATATAAAGGAAAACTTATTTCACAAAAGGAGAGTTTTAAAAGACAAAGAAGATATACAGAAAAACAAAATGGGTTTTTGTTTGACTTTGAGTGGAATGGAAGCTCATGGTGGTACGTCACGCTGTAAATTTCTAAACATTTCTCTGTTAGTCTAGTTGCTAACTTGCATGCAAGATAAAATCACATTGTGCCTGAAATGTGCTGATTTGTATTTTTATTTTTTCAGGGGTTTATCTATAGTAGATATTAAAATATTTTGTGCAATTGGTATATTTCCTGTAACGTACTACTAATCCATCAATGTTCATGTATTGAGTGGAATACATCTAAGATAAGAATGTTTCTTTCAGCATTGATGCTTCTGAAGAGGATGGAACACTTGGCAGGCTTGTGAATGATGATGCAAAAAATGCCAACTGTAAAATGAAGAAAATTGTAGTTAATGGCAGGCCACACCTGTGTTTATTCGCGATCAAGAATATACTCCTGGGGGAAGAAATAACATACGATTATGGAGACAGTGCTTGGCCGTGGCGTTCACTGGTGAGTAAAAAAAAACACTGAAATAGATAGAGATAGAGATGTGATGGATGACGGTGTTTAGCTGAATGTTAGTAAAATGTTACACAATTTTACATGATTTTGTATACTAATTGACTTTGTTTTGTCATAAAAGGTTAAAGTTAATATTTCAAAGAAAGACATGTTACAGAAAAAACGTTTTGGTGAACCTGAACCTTCTCTGGCTTCTGAGAGACTGGAACAAATAAACACTATTTCACAGGTACAATCTGTCTATATACTCAACACTCACTTAGATGTCCTGAAATAACATTCAAAGGCACTGTTGGGGTGAAATTTAAATAACCTGCTAAGCCTTAATGTGCTTTGACTTTTTATTAATAAATTTTCTGAAGGTTGATGGCAAAAAATTCTTAATGGGAAATTTTTAGACTGGTGTAGAGTCTACAATGTCATAACAGTTGTCTGTGTGATGTCCTAATTGTTTGTGTAATTGTTTTGCTGTTTAACATTTTTCTATGTACTAAACACATTTAGTTTTTGCCAATAATGTTTAAGATAGCAATGGAATTTGTATTTTTACATAGTTTTACAATAACTGAGATGTGCAGAGAGCATATTTCACCAATTCTGATCAGCTTGAAGTGTAAATTGTCCTGATATTGGACTGGACCTGAAAGTGTGTGTGTGGTCCTAATTATTCACCTTGGCGTAATTGATGTTTAATAAACTGTAATTGATCCTGCTTTAACTACTAATTGTGTTTTTTCTGCTATTGTGGCATTATTAATGGTGATTATGAAATATGTGTGTTCATTTAGAATGTCAGCAGTGACATGCAAGAAGACAAAATGACCAGATCTCCTGGTGAACCTGAACCCTCACTGCCTTCTGATGGGTGCACACCTGTCCCTCCTGCTGAATGGGTAAATTTGATAGCAATGGAATTTTTATTTTTACATAGTTTTACAATAGTTGAGATGTGCAGAGAGCATATTTCACCAGTTCTGACCTGCTTGAAGTGTAACTTGTCCTGATATTGGACTGGACCTGAAAGTGTGTGTGTGTGGTCCTAATTATTCACCTTAGCGTAATTGATGTTTAATAAACTGTAATTGATCCTGCTTTAACTACTAATTGTGTTTTTTCTGCTATTGTGGCATTATTAATGGTGATTATGAAATATGTGTGTTCATTTAGAATGTCAGCAGTGACATGCAAGAAGACAAAATGACCAGATCTCCTGGTGAACCTGAACCCTCACTGCCTTCTGATGGGTGCACACCTGTCCCTCCTGCTGAATGGGTAAATTTGATAGCAATGGAATTTTTATTTTTACATAGTTTTACAATAGTTGAGATGTGCAGAGAGCATATTTACCAATTCCGACCTGCTTGAAGTGTAACTTGTCCTGATATTGGACTGGACCTGAAAGTGTGTGTGTGTGTGGTCCTAATTATTCACCTTGGCGTAATTGATGTTTAATAAACTGTAATTGATCCTGCTTTAACTACTAATTGTGTTTTTTCTGCTATTGTGGCATTATTAATGGTGATTATGAAATATGTGTGTTCATTTAGAATGTCAGCAGTGACATGCAAGAAGACAAAATGACCAGATCTCCTGGTGAACCTGAACCCTCACTGGCTTCTGATGGGTGCACACCTGTCCCTCCTGCTGAATGGGTAAATTTGATAGCAATGGAATTTTTATTTTTACATAGTTTTACAATAGTTAAGATGTGCAGAGAGCACATTTCACCAATTCTGACCTGCTTGAAGTGTAACTTGTCCTGATATTGGACTGGACCTGAAAGTGTGTGTGTGTGTGTGGTCCTAATTATTCACCTTAGCGTAATTGATGTTTAATAAACTGTAATTGATCCTGTTTTAACTACTAATTGTGTTTTTTCTGCTATTGTGGCATTATTAATGGTGATTATGATATGTGTGTTCATTTAGAATGTCAGCAGTGACATGCAAGAAGACAAAATGACCAGATCTCCTGGTGAACCTGAACCCTCACTGCCTTCTGATGGGTGCACACCTGTCCCTCCTGCTGAATGGGTAAATTTGATAGCAATGGAATTTTTATTTTTACATAGTTTTACAATAGGTGAGATGTGCAGAGAGCATATTTCACCAATTCCGACCTGCTTGAAGTGTAACTTGTCCTGATATTGGACTGGACCTGAAAGTGTGTGTGTGTGTGGTCCTAATTATTCACCTTGGCGTAATTGATGTTTAATAAACTGTAATTGATCCTGCTTTAACTACTAATTGTGTTTTTTCTGCTATTGTGGCATTATTAATGGTGATTATGAAATATGTGTGTTCATTTAGAATGTCAGCAGTGACATGCAAAAAGACAAAATGACCAGATCTCCTGGTGAACCTGAACCCTCACTGGCTTCTGATGGGTGCACACCTGTCCCTCCTGCTGAATGGGTAAATTTGATAGCAATGGAATTTTTATTTTTACATAGTTTTACAATAGTTGAGATGTGCAGAGAGCATATTTACCAATTCCGACCTGCTTGAAGTGTAACTTGTCCTGATATTGGACTGGACCTGAAAGTGTGTGTGTGTGTGTGTGTGTGTGTGTGTGGTCCTAATTATTCACCTTGGCGTAATTGATGTTTAATAAACTGTAATTGATCCTGCTTTAACTACTAATTGTGTTTTTTCTGCTATTGTGGCATTATTAATGGTGATTATGAAATATGTGTGTTCATTTAGAATGTCAGCAGTGACATGCAAGAAGACAAAATGACCAGATCTCCTGGTGAACCTGAACCCTCACTGGCTTCTGATGGGTACACACCTGTCCTTCCTGCTGAATGGGTAAATTTGAGTTGGTTGTGCATTCTTTAGAAATATATTTACTTAGTATAATATGAACACATTTATAACAAGTTTTAATCTGATAATTTCTTTCAAGTGCTTTTTGGAAGTCTTAAAATAACATTCAATTGCGTTGTGTTGTGAGATTTGTTGACCTACTCAAATTGCAAAAGCCTGTTTGTAGGAGATTAATTTTACATTACATTGCTACATACATCTGCAGATCCCTTCAGATACCATATTTTCCAGACTATAAGGTGCACCGTATTATAAGGCGCATTCTGAATTACGGGGTCTCTTTCTGTATTTGACCCACGTATAAGGCGCACCGTACTATAAGGCACAGTCTCAATTACGGACACTATTTCTGTACAGTACTTACCGGTATTCTGTACGGCACCATATTAGGCACATGCTAAAACATACGGTCTACAAGAAAAGTAAAGGACGCGAAACGGTGATTTTTAAAAGTTTATTATACTACTTGACAAAACACACACAATTTTCTTCTCCTCTTCTCCCACAAATCCATCAAAGTCCTCATCTTCTGTGTCTGAATTAAAAAGCTGCGCAATTTCACTAACGAGCACTCCGGGTTCCCGCTCATCAATGTCTGAGTCAGTCTCGTTGCCAGGTAGCTGTTCAGCAATGAGGCCGGCTTTCGCGAAAGCTCGGACAACAGTTACAGCAGAAACTTTGGCCCACGCGTCCACAATACATTCACAAACGGTGGCATAACTCGTAACTCGCCCGCCGCTGCCTTCCAGTTTTAGTAAACGTGTGTTCGCCGTCTATCATCCATTGCTCCCACGCCACTCGCAACTTTAAATGCCCCATTTACGCCAATGTCCAGCGGTTGGAGTTGTTTGTTTAATCCTCCCGGAATGACGGCAAGCTCAGAATTAATTTTCTTCACTTGCCTTTTAACGTTGTCTGTGAGATGAGCACACATAGTCAGATCAGCAGGGATAGTGATGTGTGGAAAAAAGTGAAAACGAAATGAAATCTCTGTCTCGACTTCTTTACTTGACGCAGTTCATTTTCCTGTTTCGTCCATTTCCAAACCATAGATTCTGTAACGTTCTGCGTAGCGCAGAGCAGGGAGGCGGACACAAACGCTGAGGAAAGCGAGATTTATTAAGGGAAATTCCAAACTCTGAGTCAAAAAGGATGGCATGGGTCAGATTATTAAGGGAGTCCGAACATTGAACAATGACATTTTAACACAAGGAGTACTCACAAAAACCCGGCAGGGAAAACGGAACAGGCTGAAACACACGGGGAAACACGAATACAAACACAAGAGACCGCGAACGTGAACAGAGATACATGCATAGCACAAAACAACCGATAACCAGACTGGGGGAAATACAGGGACTATATAAACATGGAACTAACAAGACACAGGTGAGGACGATGATAACAAGGCGTGGCAGACAAGGGAAACCGGGGCAACAGACGAGCTGGGCGGGATCGAGGAGCAGGGAACAACACACACACGAGGGAACAAGGGAAACCGGAGTGACAGCTAGGAGAGGGGGCGTAGCCCTACGTGACAGATTCATTTATGCCAAATTGTATCGCAACTGCTCTATTCCCGTTTACAGCTGCATAACTGATAGCCTGTAGCTTTAAGTGTGCCTCGTAAACGTGTCTCTTCACTGGTGCCATTTTCGAGGGTTCTGGAAAAACAAATGTTATTTTGCAGCATACCTGTAGGTAAGCGTAAGTACTGGTACTGTACGTATTACGTAGTGTTCTTTGATTGGTTTACGTGGGGTACGTTCTGTACGTATTACGTTCCTGTGTCAGATATCGGAACTCAGTACTTGTATAAGGCGCACCGGATTATAAGGCGCACATCCGATTTCTGGGAAAATTTTTGGCTTTTAGGTGCGCCTTATAGTCCGGAAAATATGGTAATTTGTGATGGGTGTAAAAGTAGTCATCTATGCATTTTTCATTGTTCTATCTTTTTAGACTGCTGTCATGGATGAATCCACTGATTACTCTGAATGTACAGACTACAGTGATGAAGACTATGAACCAAATATAGACAGTGAATCTTCAGACCTTTCCAGCTGTAGCAGGTCTGACATGCTGAGTAATATTTCGCCCAAAAAACTAAAGAGAAACAATGATAAAGACAGTGTGTTAACACGAATCCAGCAAAAGGGGGCAGTCAAAGCTGTCAACTCCCAGTGTCAAGTGTCTTCTTCAGAAATTCATGCAAGTAGCTCACGTGAAAGCTGTCCTACAGAACCTGATACCAGCACCCCTTCAGATCAGGGTTGTGTTCATGTAGTTCCAATGCCAACCTCAAGTAAAAGCTGGCGATACGCAAAGAAGCAGTACTGCCTTTATTGTGAGAAGCCATACTCTAAAATATCAAGACACCTGCAGTATGTACATCACAATGAACCAGACGTAGCAAAAGCATTCAGCTTTGATAAGAAATCAAAAGAAAGACGAGTTCGATTACGTTTGTTGACCACCAGAGGCAATTTTTTGCATAATGCTTTGATATCAAGTAGTGGCAAAGGAGATTTGGTTGCCCGTAGGAGACCTCAGAAACTAGGATCCACTCAAGAGTTTACGCACTGTATACACTGCCAGGGTCTATATGCAAGGAAGTCACTCTGGAGGCATATTAGAAACTGTCCACAGAACCCTAAAGTTGATGAGCCTGGGAATAGAAAAAAGATGGTTCAGTCACTCAACTGCATGGCACGTGTTCCTCCTGATGTTAGCAAAGCATTTTGGAAAACTGTTATGTGTCAAATGAAACATGATGAAGTTTCTGCTGTAATTAGAAATGATAAATACATATTACTTTTTGGAGAACAGATGTTCAACAAGCTGAACCCAAGTTCCACAAAGAATGATTACATTCGTCAAAAAATGAGAGAGGTGGGACGTCTACTCTTGGAGGCAAGAAGACTGACACCTATTCGGTCTATGGAAGATTTTGTCTTGCCATCAAATTTTCCCCATGTCATAAAATCTGTGAGAGCTGTTTCTGGGCATTGTGAGGAGACCAACACTTACAGGATTCCATCGTTGGCTCTGAAGCTTGGCCACAGTTTATCAAAAATAGCAACTTCAGTGGAATGCAGTGCAATAATAACGGGCAGAGAGAGGCTGGCTGAGGATGCACGCAGCTTCAGGGTTCTCCAAGAGCATAAATGGAATGAGTCCATTTCAGCAGCAGCAGGAACAACTCTTAATGAGGCAAAAATGAACAAACCTCAGGTTTTGCCCTTCACAGAAGACGTCAAAACTTTGCACTCCTTTTTAAATACTGAGATGACAAAATATCAGCATGCTTTGAAGGACCACTCTGATGTCAAAACCTATGCAAGCTTATGCAAGTTGGTGCTTGCCAAAGTCATACTTTTTAACAGAAGGAGGGGTGGAGAGGCTTCAAGGATGAAGCTGGAGTCTTATGTTTCAAGAGTAAAATCACCAGTTCATGAAGACCTTGCCTCTGGTCTTAGTGATTTTGAAAAGAAGCTGTGTGAACACTTCCAAAGAGTAGAAATTCGTGGCAAGAGGGGCAGGAAGGTGGCTGTGCTGCTGACACCTGATATGGTCAATTGCATGGACCTCCTCGTCCAGCATAGAGATATCTGTCAGGTTCCGGAGGAGAATGTACACCTGTTTGCACGTCCAAACGCTCTTTCATCTTATCGTGGATCAGATGTTCTGCGTGAGTTTGGAGAATCCTGTGGTGCAAGAAATCCATCAGCCCTTTCATCCACAAAATTAAGGAAGCAGATTGCAACTCTGTCAACGGTGTTGAATTTGAAAGACAATGAAATGGATCAGCTTGCCAGTTTTTTGGGGCATGACATTAGGATTCATCGCCAATACTACCGTTTACCTGAAAGTACTTTGCAACTTGCCAAAATGAGCAAGCTTCTTATTGCAATGGAAAGAGGGACACTATCAGAATTCCAGGGTGCTACGTTAGATGAAATTGTCATTAATCCACAAGGTAGGGAACTTTTATAATATGTAAAAACTGTGTGTGTGTGTGTGTATATATGTATGTATGTATGTATGCAAATGTTTTTTTTTTTCTTGATCAGATGAAATTGAAGACTCTAATGCTGATACATCAAGTGATGAGGCAGAGTCAGATGATCCTCAGCCAAGCTGTAGCTCCAGAACTCCTGAACCATCACCCTCTGAAAGTGCACAGTTCTCAAATCCACATGGTAAGCTAGCTCATTTTTTGTCCTCTATTAGCTTCATTATCTTTCATGTAGGCATATGTTTGATCAAAATTGTCTCATGGTTTGACTTATGACAATGTCTTTGCATGTTCATGAAATGTCCACTTTATTATACTTATATTTAAGATAACATTTCCTGTTCTTTAAGATCGGGGTAATAAAGGGATGAAGCGGAAACATGACTTGTCTCTTGACCAAAGTCATCAACATTCCACACAGACTACTGGTAAAGAAACTTAAACTATGTTTTGTTTAGTTTTTTTGTATGTAATCTGCAGTTATAGGTTTTCAAACATTTAGCATTTACTGTATTTGTGCTTGTGTGAGAACTGGGAGTGCATTTCACAGTACATTTGTCTGCAGGCATCACACAGAGCAAGAAGAAGTGGTCAGATGATGAGGTACAAGCTGTTGAGAAACATCTAATGCGATTTATAAACAGTTGCCAAGTTCCTGGTAAGAGAGACTGTGTCTCATGCCTACTATCTGAACCTGATGCTCTTAAACACCGTGACTGGACTGCCCTCAAATACTATGTGAAAAACCGAATAGTGGCTCTGAAAAAAAGACAGAGTTTGTAGTCTCCAAGATTTTTCTTAAATAAAGTTTCTTAAAATTGTTTAACCTCAGTTACACTTTTCAGGACAATTCGTTGCACTTTATCTGCTTTGTTTGCACTTCATCTGCTTATTCATTTTATTTCCTTTTTGAGTGCATTTTTATTTATTAAATAATTTCCCATTTTGAACAGTATGTAATCAGTAGTGATCACAGTGACTAATTTTAGGACAGTCAGTTAGTCATGGGATTAGTAGGTGATGAGATTTTCATTATGTGAATTGGCCCTTATTAAAACTAGCAAAGTTTTAAGTTTACCAGATTGGTAGTGTATGTGGCAGATATGCATATGGCATGCAGAAATCAAAATGTGGTTCAGAACTGAATTAAAAACAGTAAAGTAAAGCTGGATTCCTGGTGATTTGTATTATTTAATGCAAAGTATTGAAACTTCACTTTTATAAATGCAGGAAATATGACTATATAAAGGATTTGCAATTAACAACCTACTGCTCTTGTTTTTGTGAATAAGGCCAGAACATTTACTTCTGTAAATGCTAGAGTAAAGCACTTTGGTTTCAGGATATCACACTTTTAAAACATTGATGGACTCATTTAGATTCAAAAACATCATTCGTCTCACCTGTTTTGTGTTTCTTAATCTGTGGCTAGTGTGTCCTTGACTTGTACTGTACCAAGTGTGTAACTTGGTCCTTGTATTTACTATGTCCTTATTATGTTGGTAGTGTGAGACTTAAATGAGTGTGTGCGTACATGTCCTAGAAATGAACATAAACCTGAAACTGTCCTAAAATATACCTTAAACCAGAAAAATCTCAGCTTTTTGTAATAAGCACTTAGTGAAAAAATCAACAGATAGACATCATGTGGGTGCTATATGCAACAAAAATCTTGCTTGTTGTGTTTCTAGAATACTCAGAAAGGCATGTCCCCATTTGGTATGGTTTCCCCTGGTGTTCTGATATTTCACGAAAACGCGTATGTGTGTGTGTGTGTGTGTGTGTGTGTGTGTGTGTGTGTATATATATTGTGACGGGCAGGTGTGAGCAACAAAAAGGATGCGATCACGCCAAGTCTCAGGGAAAAAGGGTGGTTTAATATAAAGTGTGCAAACCTAAAACCCGTGCAATAGATCCGAATTAAGGATATAATGACCAGCGGTCAACTGGTACAAAGACAAGGCATATATAGACAGACAAACGACCATCAGGTGGGAACGGATCACGGGCTCCGCCCACCTGAGGGGCGTACACGACGTCACAAAACAACAACAACACAGCCGCTGTGGACAGAGGCGGCCGGTAGGGGGCCGCCTCACCGTGACAGACCCCCCCACCAAGCCGCACTCCCCTCCACTGGGTGTGTGGCACACAGCGGCTGCACAACAACACGAAGGGGCAGGAAGGCAAGGACAGGCAGGGACACACCTCCTGCAGTCCACGAGCTGAAACACAAAACACATAACATTAGTCAGCTCACCTCCCTGGGCGGGACCCTGGACCGACCGGGCCGTTAACAACACAAAACCACGCCCCAGTCGGTCACAGGGCCCTCACGCCCTAACCGGCATTCAGCTGGTAAGCCCCATGGGTGTGAGGACGAGGGGCTACGGCTCCTCTCTCGTCCCTTGTGTGTGTGTGGGTGTGCAGGCTACCTCTCCAAGGCGTGGCTACTTCACCTCCTGGACCTACCTCCTCCCAGAGCTGACCCCTGCCTTCTGCTAGGGGTCACCCCAGCCTCCTGGGGAGCCAACCCCTCCCGGGGCCTCTCATCTCAAGGTGGACTCCTCCACCCAACCCAGGAGCGCCAGAGACCGAGGCCCAGAGCACCCCCGACGCGGGCTAGGGAGCAGCCCCAAGGGCCTCCTGGTCACCCCGGGCAGGAGGGAGGATCTCCATCCCCAGCAGGAGCTTTTCAGACCGGAGCCCCATGGTCCCCAAACATCCGGGGGCCCCAGCCCTCTAGGGAGGGGCTCTTCACGACCGGGCTCCGGTCACCCCACAACACAAGGGGGCTCCTGCCAGGTGGAGACCCCCACAAGGTCCAGGAACACTGCCAAGGAGAAGCACCTGCACAAAGAACACACCCTCTCACACACACACACACACACACACACACACACACACACACAAAACACAAACGCGCCTTACCCTATTCAGGGCCTCCCTCGGGAGAGACGCCCTCCGTGCCACACCCCATGGCACGGGACCACAGCCGGTCCCCCCCCAAACACACATTTAAGGGGAGGAGCATGCATGGAATTACATGTAACAGTTGACAACACGCTAGGACAAAACACACACGCAAATACTAGACAAGCAAACAAAAAACGGCGTACACACAAACAGACGGGACCCACAAACGCGCGCTCTCCATAAACAGACACAGTGACGCGCCGCTCACGTTCGCAGTCGCTCCCCACATAAAACACAAGACAACAGGGGAGCGAGGCGACGGTGAGGAGCGGCACCAGCGTCACACACCACATGTAACATATAACACAACGAGCGCGCATATCGATCGACACGTCCGTTCACGCATACACACATTCACAACAAAACGAAGAGTTATCGCCAGGAAGACATTCCTGGTCTTCGCCGTGCCACGGACACAACACGAAAACACGGCGGAACTCTTCACACAAACTGACAACAGACCCGAAGAGCTTTCTCAGGGCAGACTGCCCTGGTCCTCGCCGTGCTACACACACACACAAAACACAAAAGCACGGCGGAGCTCTTCAAACAAAACACTACGCAGACAAACACTTACCACGAGACATGACCACGAACGAAGGAGAAAGAAAAAGAGACTCGGCGGCTTCCGAAGGGTGGCTGGTCATTCTGTGACGGGCAGGTGTGAGCAACAAAAAGGAAGCGATCACGCCAAGTCTCAGGGAAAAAGGGTGGTTTAATATAAAGTGTGCAAACCTAAAACCCGTGCAATAGATCCGAATTAAGGATATAATGACCAGCGGTCAACTGGTACAAAGACAAGGCATATATAGACAGACAAACGACCATCAGGTGGGAACGGATCACGGGCTCCGCCCACCTGAGGGGCGTACACGACGTCACAAAACAACAACAACACAGCCGCTGTGGACAGAGGCGGCCGGTAGGGGGCCGCCTCACCGTGACATATATATATATATATATACAGTATATAATACAGTATATATATTATATAACCCTAATATCATCTAATATAAGTATCAGTGCTGAATGTGCAGGCAATATTTGATAAATTGTGTTCATTTTCTGGTAATACAATTTCAGATACAGATCCATTTCTGAATACCCCCTTTAAAGAGGCAGGTTTGGTTACCTTGGGGTTAAAATTTAAACCTTAACCAGCTTTGTAACCTGAATCTTGTACCATTAATGGAAATTGAAAACCCAGCTCTTTCCAGAATCTTCCAGAATCTTTCCAGGTTGTCTAGGGTCCGAGCTCCTTAGCTCATCTCGCAGGTCTTCTCTGGGGTTGAGATCTGAGACTGAGGTGACCATGGCAGCGGGCTGATATTGTGTTCAGTAAATTATTTCTGTGTTGGTCTGGACACATTTTGGATCATTGTCCAGCTGGAACCCATTTGTAGTTTTTTGGGAGAAGCAAACAGATTTTGATCTAACATGTCCTGGCAATTCACGATGTTCATCACAGAGCCTCCACCATACTCAACATCACAGAGCACAGAGAACAGCAGCCAATTTAGACACTCGGTGACCCCACAATATTATTTTTTCCTGTAGCTCTTCAACAGTGATACTTTGGAGGTTTTCTGCATCTTTCTGTCCTCCTGACTGTGTGTGTGGGGAAGATAAATCACGTGACACAGATACATCTGATTTTACCCTAACAGTAGATTTGGGAATTTCACACAGGGAGCTATTTTCATAGCACTTCGGACTGATGAAGGTTAAAACATGTTATTTTTTTATTGTGTTCTCTTGTCATTCACATGTTGGAGAATGACTAAAGGAATTTGACCTGTTTCATCACTTATGTGTAAATATATTATATTACTAATACCGTGGCTCACACCGTGGAGGTCACTCTCAAAAGGTCAGTCTAAAGGTTCACGCCAAGATGGTTATTGTGAAGATGTGAGGAGACTTACACTAAGGACACTTACACGACATGATGCTACTTGCCCTCACATGGTTTCAGAGTCTTTGTTCATACTGATCAGGGATCAGTCGCTGCCATTTAGGTTCAGATCTAGGTCAGCATGATCTAAAATGCCAAATGTAACCAGAAACAGTCCTGGGCCTCTGGTATGCAGCGACGTCTTGTGTTGTCTACAGAACTGAGAGCCAGGGCTTCAGGAGCAGTGGTGATAGTCAAACTGACTGTCCTGTAAAACGACATTTGTCTAAAGGCTGAGACAAACACTTTCATTTCTTTGAAAGGCTGAGACAAACTGTTGCCATGCCAACGGGCTCTTACCTTGAAGTTGCGCGTGCAGCGTGGACTTGTGGGTGACGAGCCGGAGGACTTAGTGGATCTGGGAGTGGAGATCTGACTACTGCTGGAAACAAGTCCATTTACTGGAGAGAGAGGAGGAGAGGGAGAGAGAGGAGGGAGAGAGAGTGGGTGAGAGAGAGGGAGTGAGAGAAGGAGGGAGAGAGAGTGGGAGAGAGAGAGGGAGTGAGAGAAGGAGGGAGAGAGTGGGAGAGGGAGAGAGAGGAAGGGATTGAGAGAGAGTGGGAGAGAGAGAAGGATAAAAGTAAAGTAAATGATAAAATATATTTACAGTGGGTTGCAAAAGTATTCATACCCCTTGAACTTTTCCATATTTTGTCACATTACAGCCACAAACATAAATATATTTCACTGGAATTTAATGTGAAAGACCAACACAAAGTGGTATACAATTGTGAAGTGGAAGGAATATTATACATGAATCAAAACATTTTTTACAAATAAAAAACTAATAAGTGCGACGTGCAAAAGTATTCAGCCCCATTTTCCCTGAGTGCAACCAATTGCATTCAGAAGTTGCCTGATGACTGCTAATGACTCAAAAGGGTCCACCTGTGTGTAATCTAATCTAAGCTGCTCCGTGACGGCCTCAGATGTTGGTTAAGAGAATATTGGGGAGCAAACAGCATCATGAAGTCCAAAGAACACACCAGACAGGTTAGGAATATGGTTTTGGTGAAGTTTAAAGCAGGCTTGGGTTATAAAAAGATTTCCCAAGCTTTGAACATCTCACGGAGCACTGTTCAATCCATCATCCGGAAATGGAAAGAGTATGGCACCACAGTAAACCTGCCAAGACAAGGCTGTCCACCTAAACTTACAGGCCGAACAAGGAGATCACTGATCAGAGAGGCAGCCAAGAGGCCCATGGTGACTCTGGATGAAATGCAGAGAGCCACAGCTCAGGTGGGGGAAACTGTCCACAGGACAATAATTAGTCGTGCACTACACAAATGTGGTCTTTATGGAAGAGTGGCAAGGAGAAAGCCATTGTTAAAAGAAAACCATAAGAAGTCCCGTTTGCAGTTTGCCAGAAGCCATGTTGAGGACACAGCAAACATGTGGAAGAAGGTGCTTTGGTCAGACGAGTCCAAAATTGAACTTTTTGGCCACAATGCAAAACGCTATGTGTGGCGGAGAAATAACACTGCACATCACTCTGAAAACACCATCCCCACTGTCAAATATGGTGGTGGCAGCATCATGCTCTGGGGGTGCTTCTCTTCAGCAGGGACCGGGAAGTTGGTCAAAGTTGATGGGAAGATGGATGGAGCCAAATACAGGGCAATCTTGGAAGAAAACCTGTTGGAGTCAGCAAAAGATTTGAGACTGGGGCGGAGGCTCACCTTCCAGCAGGACAACGACCCTAAACATAAAGCCAGAGCTACAATGGAGTGGTTTAAAAAAAAGAATATTCATGTGTTAGAATGGCCCAGTCAAAGTCCAGACCTAAACCTAATTGAGAATTTGTGGCAAGATCTCAAAACTGCTGTTCACAAACGCTCTCCATCCAATCTGACTGAGCTTGAGCTGTTTTGCAAGGAGGAATGGGCAAGAATTTCAGTCACTAGATGTGCAAAGCTGGTGGAGACATACCCTAAAAGACTTGCAGTTCAAGGGGTATGAATACTTTTGCAACCCACTGTATGTCCTTTTTCTAAAAGTCCCAAGTGTTAATTAATGCTGTAGTTCTTCTGGGGTTTCTGTAGGTGTGCACACACATTACATGGAACCCTGTTTAGAACAGTACTGTACAATTAGCCATCTAATATTGATTTGCACAACCTTAGAAGTGTGTGTGCACACGTGTGTGTTGGTGTGTCATGCATATGTGTAGTGGAGTCAGACGCTGCTCTCCAGTTCTCAGAACTCTAAACTACACACATGCACAGCTGTGTTATCTGCAGGGCTACACACATGCACAGCTGTGTTATCTGCAGGGCTTGGCAGGAACCTCTGAAGATTCAGGTCAGGATGCAGAAGAATGCAGAAGACATTTCTGCTTTGTGTTTCTGAAATCAGGTTCACCTTCTCCACACACACCTGCTGAGCTCCCACAACACGTGGACAAACCATCAGCTGAACACCAGGCAGGCAAAAAATGGCTGTGTGTGGTGAGTGTGTCCAGTCTGTGTGTGTTTGGTGTGTGTGTAAGCATGATGTAAGTCATGTGATCTAAGAGAAGTCAGTGTGATGTAAGAGGAGTCGGTGTGATGTAAGAGGAGCCGGTGTGATGTAAGAAGAGTCGGTGTGATGTAAGAAGAGTCGGTGTGATGTAAGAGGAGCCGGTGTGATGTAAGAGGAGCCGGTGTGATGTAAGAGGAGTCGGTGTGATGTAAGAAGAGTCGGTGTGATGTAAGAAGAGTCGGTGTGATGTAAGAGGAGCCGGTGTGATGTAAGAGGAGTCGGTGTGATGTAAGAAGAGTCGGTGTGATGTAAGAGGAGTCGGTGTGATGTAAGAGGAGTCGGTGTGATGTAAGAAGAGTCGGTGTGATGTAAGAAGAGTCGGTGTGATGTAAGAGGAGTCGGTGTGATGTAAGAGGAGTCGGTGTGATGTAAGAGGAGTCGGTGTGATGTATGAGGAGACGGTGTGACGTAAGAGGAGTCTGTGTGACGTAAGAGGAGCCGGTGTGATGTAAGAGGAGCCGGTGTGATGTAAGAGGAGTCTGTGTGATGTAAGAGGAGTCGGTGTGATGTAAGAAGAGTCGGTGTGATGTAAGAGGAGTCGGTGTGATGTAAGAGGAGTCGGTGTGATGTAAGAGGAGTCGGTGTGATGTAAGAGGAGCCGGTGTGATGTAAGAGGAGTCGGTGTGATGTAAGAAGAGTCGGTGTGATGTAAGAGGAGCCGGTGTGATGTAAGAGGAGTCGGTGTGATGTAAGAAGAGTCGGTGTGATGTAAGAAGAGTCGGTGTGATGTAAGAGGAGTCGGTGTGATGTAAGAGGAGTCTGTGTGATGTAAGAGGAGTCGGTGTGATGTAAGAAGAGTCGGTGTGATGTAAGAAGAGTCGGTGTGATGTAAGAGGAGTCGGTGTGATGTAAGAGGAGTCGGTGTGATGTAAGAGGAGTCGGTGTGATGTAAGAGGAGTCGGTGTGATGTAAGAGGAGTCGGTGTGATGTAAGGGGAGTCGGTGTGATGTATGAGGAGACGGTGTGACGTAAGAGGAGTCTGTGTGACGTAAGAGGAGCCGGTGTGATGTAAGAGGAGTCTGTGTGATGTAAGAGGAGTCGGTGTGATGTAAGAAGAGTCGGTGTGATGTAAGAAGAGTCGGTGTGATGTAAGAGGAGTCGGTGTGATGTAAGAGGAGTCTGTGTGATGTAAGAAGAGCCGGTGTGATGTAAGAGGAGTCGGTGTGATGTAAGAGGAGTCGGTGTGATGTAAGAGGAGCCGGTGTGATGTAAGAGGAGCCGGTGTGATGTAAGAAGAGTCGGTGTGATGTAAGAGGAGCCGGTGTGATGTAAGAGGAGTCGGTGTGATGTATGAGGAGCCGGTGTGATGTAAGAGGAGTCTGTGTGATGTAAGAGGAGCCGGTGTGATGTAAGAGGAGTCGGTGTGATGTAAGAGGAGTCGGTGTGATGTAAGAGGAGTCGGTGTGATGTAAGAGGAGTCTGTGTGATGTAAGAGGAGTCGGTGTGATGTAAGAAGAGTCGGTGTGATGTATGAGGAGCCGGTGTGATGTAAGAGGAGTCAGTGTGATGTAAGAGGAGTCGGTGTGATGTAATGTAAGGCAGGGTGACCTACCTGGGGATTTAACTGGAGACTGACTGCTGGTTGAGGGAAGTTCAGCGGATCTCCTCACTGCTCAGAAAGCAAACACACACACACACACAAACACACACACACACACACACACACACACACACACACACACACACACACACACACACACACACACACACACACACACACACACACACACACACACACACACACACACACACATATCAGATCTTGCCACAGCATTTCTATGGGAAATAAACTTTGACTAATCCAATCCAGGGAGCAAGTCTTTCTCTTCAGCCGTTCTTTGGTAGTGTTGGAATGTTTTGGGTCGTGGTCTTGTTGCATAATCCATTTCTGTCCCAGCTTCAGCTCCCTGATAGATGGCAGGAGATTCTGGTCTAGAATTTGTTGATATTCTTCCCTGATTTCCCTGTATTATATGAAGTCGTCCAGGTCTGGAGGCAGAAAGCAGGTCCACACCTTCACATTTCCACCACCATGCTTTACTGTTGAGAGGTGTTTTTTCTCTTTATATGCGGAGCTCGCTTTTCTCTAAACATGGCATCTGTGACTATGGCCAAATAATTCAATTTTGAACCTGTTTTGAATCTGTTCAGAGAATGGACTTCCAGAAAGTCTCTGGTTTGTCCAAGTGCTCTTTGGAACTTTTTTCTTTCCCAAATCCTTCTTTCTAACCCTAACCCATGAAGCATGTGTGCGTATGAAGCGCGTGCGTGTGTGTGTGTGTGTGAGCGTATGAAGCATGTGTGTGTTTGTGTGTGTGTGAGTGTGTGTGTGTGTGTGAGCGTATGAAGCGTGTGTGTGTGTGTGAGCGAATGAAGCGTGTGTGTGTGTGTGAGCGTATGAAGCGTGTGTGTGTGTGAGCATATGAAGCATGTGTGTGTGTGTGTGTGTGTGTGTGTGTGTGTGTGTGTGTGTGTGTGTGTGTGAGCGTATGAAGCATGTGTGTGTTTGTGTGTGTGTGTGTGTGTGTGTGTGTGTGTGTTGTGTGTGAGCGTATGAAGCGTGTGTGTGTGTGTGTGTGAGCGAATGAAGCGTGTGTGTGTGTGTGAGCGTATGAAGCATGTGTGTGTGTGAGCATATGAAGCATGTGTGTGTGTGTGTGTGTGTGTGTGTGTGTTGTGTGTGAGCATATGAAGCATGTGTGTGTGTGTGTGTGTGTGTGTGTGTGTGTGTGTGTGTGTGTGTTGTGTGTGAGCGTATGAAGCGTGTGTGTGTGTGTGTGTGTGTGTGTGTATTGGTGTGTGTGTGTGTGTGTGTGTGTGTGTGTGTGTGTGTGTGTGTGTGTGTGTGTGTGTGTGTGTGTATTGGTGTGTGTGTGTGTGTGTGTGTGTGTGTGTGTATTGGTGTGTGTGTGTGTGTGTGTGTGTGTGTGTGTGTGTGTGTGTGTATTGGTGTGTGTGTGTGTGTGTGTGTGTGTATTGGTGTGTGTGTGTGTGTGTGTGTGTGTGTGTGTATTGGTGTGTGTGTGTGTGTGTGTGTGTGTGTGTATGTGTGTGTGTGTGTGTGTGTGTGTATTGGTGTGTGTGTGTGTGTGTGTGTGTGTGTGTGTGTGTGTATTGGTGTGTGTGTGTGTGTGTGTGTGTGTATTGGTGTGTGTGTGTGTGTGTGTGTGTGTGTGTGTGTGTATTGGTGTGTGTGTGTGTGTGTGTGTGTATTGGTGTGTGTGTGTGTGTGTGTGTGTGTGTGTGTGTGTGTATGTGTGTGTGTGTGTGTGTGTGTGTGTGTGTGTGTGTGTGTGTATTGGTGTGTGTGTATTGGTGTGTGTGTGTGTGTGTGTGTATTGGTGTGTGTGTGTGTATTGGTGTGTGTGTGTGTGTGTATGTGTGTGTGTGTGTGTGTGTGTGTGTGTGTGTATTGGGGTGTGTGTGTGTGTGTGTGTGTGTGTGTGTGTGTGTATGTGTGTGTGTGTGTGTGTGTGTGTGTGTGTGTGTATTGGTGTGTGTGTGTGTGTGTGTGTGTGTGTGTGTGTATTGGTGTGTGTGTGTGTGTGTGTGTGTGTGTGTATTGGTGTGTGTGTGTGTGTGTGTGTGTGTATTGGTGTGTGTGTGTGTGTGTGTGTGTGTGTGTGTGTGTGTGTGTGTGTGTGTATGTGTGTGTGTGTGTATTGGTGTGTGTGTGTGTGTGTGTGTGTGTGTGTGTATTGGTGTGTGTGTGTGTGTGTGTGTGTGTGTGTGTGTGTGTGTGTGTGTGTGTGTGTGTGTGTGTGTGTGTGTAAAGTCTCTCCTCACCTGAGCTGGGGGATTTGGTGCGGCGTGTGACTCCTGGACTCTTACTGCCAGTGGCTCTCACTGAACTGGAGGAGCGGGGCACGTATGCAGACTTAAACACACGGCACTCTGGAATACACACACACACACACACACACACACACACACACACACACACACACACACACACACACACACACACACACCAATACACACACACACACACCAATACACACACACACCAACACACACACACACACACACACACCAATACACACACACGCAGACACACACACACACACACCAATACACACACACACACACACACACACACACACACACATACCAATACACGCACACACACACACACACCAATACACGCACACACACGCACACACACACACACACACACACACACACACACATACACACACAATACGATTAGCAACCTTTCACACTTTTGAACACTTTAACCAAAACTCTTGCACATTTTGCCAAAACCACATTATTGCATCTGATGTCTAATGATTTGTTAAAAATAGCTAGTGTTGTATAGAAGGGTTGTAACCTGTGAGAACTGGGTTTGGATTTTAGTAGGTAAGTGTAACAGTTGTGTGGCAGTGTTTTCCAAAAGAAACACATGGTTTTCAGTTTTGAATATTGTGTCTTATGTGAAGAACTGTGTTTAATGTTTTACAAAAAGTGTGTTTAAGAACCTTAAATGAGTGTAAGGCAGAGAAGGTTTAGTGCACCAGGTCAATAGATAGGCTATATGGGTTAGTTGTTTCAGAAATTGTGCTATAAGGACTATTGTGCTATGGGTCTTAGCAGCTGCAATAAACTGTAAACAAAAAATACACTCCTTAAACACACAACATACTCCTTAAACACGCAATTGCACTTTTCACTGTATTTACACATTACATTAACTTTTGTTGTGCAATTGCATATGCACACACACACACACGCACACACACACACACACACACACACACACACACTACCCACACACACACACACACACACACACACACTAACACAAACACACACACACCCCACCCCCCAACACTGGCTCCACAACATCTCTGCTGTAATGGAGAAAACTAAACCTATATTTATTACGTATAAACTCAGGCACTGTTCCTCTTGAGCCATAGAAGTGATGAGTTTGTATTTTAAGAAGTGTCAAGTTCTTCCAGTGAAAACCCGTATATCAGCCATTTCTCCTTTTTTGTCTAATCAGTTATTTCAGTTTGTTTTAGTTTTTGTACAACCTTTTAAATTAGAATATGTTAACTTGCTTTACTCATTCAGGCATTTAAAATTAATACAAGAATGCTTTATTGTTTTTGTT
>NC_135225.1:887042-909542 GCF_052324685.1 Brachyhypopomus gauderio | reverse complement strand
CCCCCACCACACAGACACTCCCCCTACCACACAGACACTCCCCCCACCACACAGACACTCCCCCACCACACATACACCCCCCTACCACACAGACACGCCCCCACCACACAGACACTCCCCCTACCACACAGACACCCCCCCACCAAACAGACACTCTCCCCACCACACAGACACTCCCCCTACCACACAGACACTCCCCTACCACACAGACACGCCCCCACCACACAGACACTCCCCCTACCACACAGACACTCCCCTCACCACACAGACACTCCCCCCACCACACAGACACTCCCCTACCACACAGACACCCCCCCACCACACAGACACTCCCCCCACCACACAGACACTCCCCCCACCACACAGACACTCCCCATACCACACAGACACTCCCCCCACCACACAGACACTCCCCCCACCACACAGACACGCCCCCCACCACACAGACACTCCCCCCACCACACAGACACTCCCCATACCACACAGACACTCCCCCCACCACACAGACACTCCCCCCACCACACAGACACGCCCCCCACCACACAGACACTCCCCCCACCACACAGACACTCCCCCCACCACACACACTCCCCTCACCACACAGACACTCCCCCTACCACACAGACACTCCCCCTACCACACAGACACCCCCCCACCACACAGACACTCCCCCCACCACACAGACACGCCCCCCACCACACAGACACGCCCCCCACCACACAGACACTCCCCCCACCACACAGACACTCCCCCCACCACACAGACACTCCCCCACCACACAGACACGCCCCCACCACACAGACACTCCCCCTACCACACAGACACCCCCCCACCAAACAGATACTCCCCCCACCACACAGACACTCCCCCTACCACACAGACACTCCCCCACCACACATACACCCCCCTACCACACACACTCCCCCCACCACACAGACACTCCCCCCACCAAACAGACACTCCCCCTACCACACAGACACTCCCCCACCACACATACACCCCCCTACCACACAGACACTCCCCCTACCACACAGACACGCCCCCACCACACAGACACTCCCCCTACCACACAGACACCCCCCCACCAAACAGACACTCCCCCCACCACACAGACACTCCCCCCACCACACAGACACTCCCCCACCACACATACACCCCCCTACCACACAGACACTCCCCCCACCACACAGACACTCCCCCCACCAAACAGACACTCCCCCTACCACACAGACACTCCCCCACCACACATACACCCCCCTACCACACAGACACTCCCCCCACCACACAGACACTCCCCCACCACACATACACCCCCCTACCACACAGACACTCCCCCTACCACACAGACACGCCCCCACCATACAGACACTCCCCCTACCACACAGACACCCCCCCACCAAACAGACACTCCCCCCACCACACAGACACTCCCCCCACCACACAGACACTCCCCCCACCACACAGACACGCCCCCACCACACAGACACTCCCCCTACCACACAGACACTCCCCCCACCACACAGACACTCCCCTCACCACACAGACACTCCCCTACCACACAGACACTCCCCTCACCACATACACTCCCCCACCACACAGACACTCCCCCCACCACACAGACACTCCCCCCACCACACAGACACTCCCCCCACCACACAGACACTCCCCCCACCACACAGACACTCTCCCCACCACACAGACACTCCCCTACCACACAGACACTCCCCCCACCACACAGACACTCCCCCCACCACACAGACACTCCCCCTACCACACAGACACTCCCCCCACCACACAGACACTCCCCCCACCACACAGACACTCCCTCCACCACACAGACACTCCCCCCACCACACAGACACTCCCCCACCACACAGACACTCCCTCCACCACACAGACACTCCCCCCACCACACAGACACTCCCCCCACCACACAGACACTCCCCCTACCACATAGACACTCCCCCCACCACACAGACACTCCCCCCACCACACAGACACTCCCCCTACCACAGACACTCCCCCCACCACACAGACACTCCCGTACCACAGACACTCCCCCCACCACACAGACACTCCCCCCACCACAGACACTCCCCCACCACAAAGACACGCCCCCCACCAGACACTCCCCCATACCACACAGACACTCCCCCCACCACACAGACACTCCCCCCACCAAACAGACACTCCCCCCACCACACAGACACTCCCCCCACCACACAGACACTCCCGTACCACAGACACTCCCCCCACTGCATCTGTTAGTGACAGGATGGTGCGGTCTTAGTTGCTCCAATCACACAGGCTCACGGGTGGGTGTGATAGTGGGTGAGGTAGTGGGTATGGTAGTGGGTGTGGTGGTGGGTGAGGTATTGGGTGAGGTAGTGGGTGAGGTAGTGGGTGTGGTAGTGGGTATGGTAGTGGGTGAGGTAGTGGGTATGGTAGTGGGTGTGGTGGTGGGTGAGGTAGTGGGTGAGGTAGTGTGTGAGGTAGTGGGTATGGTAGTGGGTGAGGTAGTGGGTATGGTAGTGGGTGTGGTGGTGGGTGAGGTAGTGGGTGAGGTAGTGGGTGAGGTAGTGGGTGTGGTAGTAGGTGAGGTAGTGGGTGTGGTAGTGGGTGTGGTAGTGGGTGTGGTAGTGGGTGAGGTAGTGGGTATGGTAGTGGGTGTGGTAGTGGGTGTGGTAGTGGGTGAGGTAGTAGGTGTGGTAGTGGGTGAGGTAGTGCATGAGGTAGTGGGTGTGGTAGTGGGTGTGGTAGTGGGTGAGGTAGTGGGTGAGGTAGTGGGTGCGGTAGTGGTGGATGGTGCGGTCTCAGCTGCAAAAGCATGTCAGCAGGACAGGAACCCTGAGAAGACTTTACTAGTGTGTTAACAAACACACTCAAAAGAAAGCAGGACAGCTCTGATACATCACAGTACTAAAGGAGAATATAAAGGCTGTCCATGCAGCTAAAGATAGAACTGAAGAAAGACAAGACTAAAGAAAGACAAGACTGAAGAAAGTCAAGACTGAAGAAAGACAGGACTGAAGAAAGAGAAGACTGAAAGAAGACAAGAATGAAAGAAGACAAGAGATGCTGAAAGCATCAAGACTGTGACTTTTGCCCATTATACACTTCTTGTGGTTTAATACAGAAGACATCAGCCACACGCTGGTTCTTTCACTGTGGCATTAAACCCCATTAAAACCATCACATCTCTTGATGCTTTTTACAAAACAGGGATCTTTTTAAAGTGTGTAATCCTGTACGGTGGTAATTAGGGTTCGTCCTGACAGAATAAGTGCTGTGTGGGGGGCAGGACTACGGGGCAGGACTCTCAGCTCCCAGCAGGACTCACGGCTCTAATAACATGCTTCGTCAGCTCCGGCTCACTCTGACGATAAACGAGGGATAGAAGAAGATTGGGAGAAGAAAGAGACCAGAGAATAGGGAGAGAGACGGAGCAGCAGAGCTGGGGTGGTGATGTGGCTCCGCCCCTTATGCAAGGCCACACCCCCGCTGCCCTTTCATGAGGAAGACATAAGACTGTTCATAGTCTGATGATTTCTGCTCATGTGCTGGATGATGTCCAGTTTATGTGTTACAGTGCAGGAGAAATTACCTACAGAGAGAGATTACCTACAGACGTCCGGAGATTACCTACAGAGATTACCTACAGAGCACAGAGATTACCTACAAATGTCTGGAGATTACCTAAAGAGATTACCTACAGAGCACAGAGATTACCTACAGATGTCTGGAGATTACCTACAGAGATTACCTACAGAACACAGAGATTACCTACAGATGTCTGGAGATTTCCTAACTACAGAGCACAGATATTACCTACAGAGCACAGAGATTACCTACAGAAGTCCAGAGTTTACCTACAGAGCACAGAGATTACCTACAGAGCACAGAGATTACCTACAGAGGGTTTAGTGCTGCCCAAATCCAGGAAAACAGTGAAAAATCATTTTACATTTACAGAAGAAAATATTAGGACCTTCAAAAATATCACAAACCCAAATGAGTCTCACAAAGAGAGATTTCATTTGTTCTAAACGTGGTGCTTGACTCACTGTGTTAGGAACACGTTGAGCTTCACACCTCTACAGCAGTGCTTCAGCCCAGAAGACAGCAAAGAAAAGCAGCACTTCTTCCCTGTGTGTGTCCCGCTAACTCTGGGCGGCGGGCAGATGTCTGGGTGGACTCGCTGACACACACCGCTCAGTGCTTCTGTTAGCAGTACAATACCACATGAATTCTGCACATGAAACCAGCCTAGTGGCTCAGCTCAGCATCTCAACTGGTTTCACCTCCTGGCATGGGGCACTCTGGAAAGGACAACACAAGGCCTGCTGGAAATGTCAGAGGGGGCGGGACTGAGGGCGGGACCGAGCCCCGGGGAGGCAGGACTGGATTGAGGCGTGCTGTCACATCGCACTGCCATCATCTGCACAGAGAACCCTGTGGAGCACACGGGGACACGTGTGACTCGCCTCCGTCTGTGCTAAAGCCCATGAAGAAGACACTCTGTGATGGATGAATTACTTAACATACCGTTTTGCAACCAATAATATGGAGTTTTTCCAGATTATATTTGTGCGTATTGGTGACCTGATATTCCATTGAGAATATAAAAGTGTAAAATATCCAGTCAGTGTAACTGGAGTCTCATCTGTTAGTTTGCAGCAGTGAACCTAACCTAATGGGCGTTGAAGCTCATTCCACAGCGGCTGTGAACGTCTCCTCGTGACATCGTCTTGACAACAACCATTTCAGACCTTTGAGGCGAAGACAAAACAAGGCGTTGAGGTCGTACAATGGTGCCAACCCTTCAGCCCTGCTGCCATGTTTCTGGCTGGGCACCAGCCCTGTGCCCGCCAACGATGCCCACCAGGGACGCAGGATGGCAGACAGGCTGGGCAGAGAGACAGGCAGGGCAGAGAGACAGGCTTGGGTCAGAGAGACCGGCTCAGGGAATGGTTTCAGATTCTTTTGTCTCTCTTCACAACCATGACTGACGGAGAGGGCTCCCAAAATATAAACCAGGACTACCAGATGGCTGAGGAGCTTCTGAGCTTGATGCATGTGAATCTAAGCATGTTTTCTTGGCATGTCTTAAGCATGTTCTCCTGTCTTTACTGTTAGTGCACATGGTAGTGTGGGTACCCAGGAGGAGAACCACAGGTTGGCAGGGAGACCTACTGCAGACCTGACCGCAGACCTGACCTTATGCATGACCTTAGCGGAACATCGCAATTCTTACATGATCTTAACAAAAACGGTCAAATGTAGGATCAAATGGAGATCAATTCTGATTTACTTTCAGGTCTTCACACGCAGGTGGTTCTGGGTAACCCACTAACAGCCTGCAGACCTGTTTCATCTGAGGACTGGAAGCCCAGCATCTAGATCTGGTAGCAGCATATGTCACCGAGATGTATTGGATGCAGTGTTATCACGCACATGCATAGACTCTGCTGCTGATCTGGGATCTGTCTCCTGTGTGGCAAGGCTATGAGAGCAGGTTAACATGACCTGACCCAAGATCAGGCCAATGTGTGGACTGTGTCACCATGCCAACAGCACCCAAACACACGAGGGCTGTAGAGCCTTTTATTGTGCTAATCCACTCCAGGGACTGGCTGTCAATCACCAGCCCCAGAAAGCCCCCGCCCCGCCCTCCAGCCCACGTGTCCCCGCCTCCTACACCCTTTAATGTCTCCTCTCTGTCTCACTCTTTCTTATACTTATGCACACACATAAAAACACTGGACTTTGGACAGTTCTGATTTGCTGCTAAGACTGTACCAATATCTACATAACTGTCTGGACTGTCTTTATCATTTCACTACATTGTTCTAAGGTACATATCTGGTTTTAGCTGCTATAAAGAGTGTAGTAATGTTTACATATTTTTGTTTACATTTTCTTTACATCCTGTACTCTACATAGCACAATGCACTTTAACACACACTCAGTATTGCAATGTCACCCCCCCCCCCCCCCCCCCCCCAGTATTTATCGTTTGTATTGGAAATTGTTTATTGTGTTGTATTTTTACTGTCTTGTATTTAATGTCTTGTATTTAATGACTGTTTGCGGACTAGCACATGTTTGCACAAGTGCACTTTGTTTTGTATTGAGTATTGTTCTATGTAGCACCTTTGGTCCTGGAGGAACGTTATTTCGTTTCACTGTGTACTGTACTGTATATGGTTGAAATGACAATAAAGACTACTTGACTTGACTTGACTTGACCAGTCCTCTACAGGCACTGTGTCCCCCTTTGTGTTGATTTCTAGCCATACACACTCACTCAGAACACGATCAGCTTCACAAACACAAACAAGCAGACACAAAACCATGGATGAGATGCACACATTACTTCTCTGTCTGAACATTTAAGTCTGATTCTGATTACAGGACTAGACAGTGATCAAGATGGAGGGTTTTGTGGGTAGGAGGGAGGGTTTTGAAGAGTCTCGTGCCTGTGACATGTGTCTGACCCCTGAATGACCTCAGCCTCTGGTTTTTTGGCCTTTGTAAACTGCACACCCCTCTGGTCCAGACATCCTGCTATGGCTTCCCTAGAGGATAACAGCTTCTCCAGGCCTGTAAAATGATTACAGAGAGTCTATTACCATGTCATTGGTGGCCATTAAGAACTCATTGCACAGAGGCCAGCTGAGAGCTGAGGTAATGCATGCTAATGTCATTTCACTCCAAAAAATCAGGTCAAATGCATCCCTTAACACTTGGGATTAAATATCAACTTTCCTATAAAATTCCAAAATGAATCTGAATGAATGGAAAACAGACAGTTGTAAGGACAGTTTAGTACACCGGCCTCAGGAAGCTGATGATATCAGACACCACCACACACACACGTGTGTGTGTGTGTGTGTGTGTGTGTGTGTGTGTGTGTGTGTGTGTGTGTGTGTTAGCTGGGAACCACAGCAGACGTGCTCCATCAGACTCCAGCCCCTTGGTCATTCGCATTCATGCAAGGCTGCAGCCTAGCGTGGTGTGGGACGGAGAGAGTGCTGTGTGGACCTAGCACATTAGTTTGTTAGCAAGTTATTGTGTTAGCCCATCCCCCCCCCCCCCCCCCCCGCCCACTCCCACTCCCACTCCCCCCCCCCCCACTCCCCTCCTCCCACTCAGATCTGGTCTCAGAATACTCAGAAGCAGATGGCAGATGGTGATAATTTTCTTGCCTTTGTGTTAGCATGCTAGTATGTCCTACAACGGTTATAGCCAATGGCAAAGTTTCTAATCTTGTGTCTGATTTGACTTGCAGAGCTAAAACACCATTGTAAACAAAGTACCTTTGTAATTCACTCTGGATTCCGTAAATGTAAATGTAAAGGATGAGGAGCGAGTTATGGAGGCTGGATCATTAACATTCTTCATTAACATACATCATTAACATACGACATTAACATACATCATTAACATACATCATTAACATATGTCATTGCCCAGATTTGGCTGCTCATGCACAGCAGGAAGGTGAGACGAGATGTTTCTCCACACAGGACAGCGATTTCACATGGAGAGCAGGTCCTCTAATCTGATAACGTAGCTTCATCAGAGGCAAACACAAATACTTTCATTCTCCAATATTTACAAACGTTTACAGCTCCTTGTCACCTCTCAGAGGCCAAAGAGCTTGTGTTGTCAGTCTCACCTTCACCTTTAGCCAAAGTCAACAAAGCTCTAAACACAGGAAGGCCGAGACAACACAGCCCAGCTGTCCACACAGGGACCTTCAGCTGGACAGGAGCACGTGGGCTGGTGGGTTCAGCCAAACCGATCACAGCAACCAACTAGAACTGCGGGTGGTGGGTACAGGTTGGCCCATGTGCTTCAAGAATGAGACGTAGTCTCAACTTCTCCCCAGATCTACGAGAAGAATGGCATGTTCCTCAGACCACAACTGGACCTTCGGCATGGACCAATAACAGCATGACTGGACATATTGTGCTGTACAGTCTATGGTACTGAGTATTTGTAATCAGGAGCAAAGTAAATGGTATTTGTTGAAATGTCTGTATCAGAATCCTCCGTAGGATAATGCGCTCAGAACAAGCCCAACCAAGTTGCTCCTAGGATCATTAACGGAGTGTAAAAGCTTTTTTATTCGCCACATTATTGAAGCTATGAACCAACATTTGGGTTCTGATGAGGTTTATGTAGACAATGATGCTAATGTAATGGTAACCAGCTAGATTAAATGCTCCCTCTTGTTAAAGAGTCTTAATGGGCACTTTATGTGAATGGCCGCCAACTGTGAAAAAGCTTGTTAATCCCTTTTAGGGGACATGTTTAAAACATCTATATGCATTTCTGTACATTCAGACAGAAAAAAACATTAGCATTCAGTGTAGAATAAAAACACAAAAGGTAATTACATATAAATTATCATATAAATGATTAATATTTTACTAAATACATATGAAATCTACGTGTAAATATTAATGTGGTTCTTTTAAAAGCCCTTTTTGTTTCCATGACCACAGTCATTGTCACTGTGTTGTTGTCCCAGTCTGTGCATTTTAACGACCAGTTTCATTTTTGTTTGTTTCATTAAACCTTTCAGTTAGCAACTTGCTTTTGGCGAATCCAGTGAGTGACTTCAGTTTTCATTCTGTATGCATCTTAGAGCCTTCTGATGTGATATATTGCTAAAGTATCCTACAGAGCTTTGAAGGTGAGCAGACGTTATCGCGCCTTATCCTAGCATGCTAGTTACAACTAATTCAGATTACAGGGTTGCCAACTCTCACGCAATGAACGTGAGACACACTGTCTTCACACGCTCACACGCCATACATCCGATTTCTCACGCTGAAAAAAATCTAGTTTATTTATCTCTGATCTACATCTATGATTCAATGAGTTACTAGTTCGCCAACCACTGGCGATCGATCGATTGCGATATAATACTTAATTTGTGTCCATTTTACACTCCCCCACCGCTACCAATTTATAGAGCAGCAATAATCCCTCCACTCACTCAGTATCTGCAGTGGTCCGGCCCCTATAGAGCAGCAAAAATCCCTCCACTCACTAAAGTATCTGCAGTGGTCCGGCCCCTATAGAGCAGCAATAATCCCTCCACTCACTCAGTATCTGCAGTGGTCCGGCCCCTATAGAGCAGCAATAATCCCTCCACTCACTAAGTATCTGCAGTGGTCCGGCCCCTATAGAGCAGCAATAATCCCTCCACTCACTCAGTATCTGCAGTGGTCCGGCCCCTATAGAGCAGCAATAATCCCTCCACTCACTAAGTATCTGCAGTGGTCCGGCCCCTATAGAGCAGCAATAATCCCTCCACTCACTCAGTATCTGCAGTGGTCCGGCCCCTATAGAGCAGCAATAATCCCTCCACTCACTAAGTATCTGCAGTGGTCCGGCCCCTATAGAGCAGCAATAATCCCTCCACTCACTAAGTATCTGCAGTGGTCCGGCCCCTATAGAGCAGCAATAATCCCTCCACTCACTCAGTATCTGCAGTGGTCCGGCCCCTATAGAGCAGCAATAATCCCTCCACTCACTCAGTATCTGCAGTGGTCCGGCCCCTATAGAGCAGCAATAATCCCTCCACTCACTCAGTATCTGCAGTGGTCCGGCCCCTATAGAGCAGCAATAATCCCTCCACTCACTCAGTATCTGCAGTGGTCCGGCCCCTATAGAGCAGCAATAATCCCTCCACTCACTCAGTATCTGCAGTGGTCCGGCCCCTATAGAGCAGCAATAATCCCTCCACTCACTCAGTATCTGCAGTGGTCCGGCCCCTATAGAGCAGCAATAATCCCTCCACTCACTCAGTATCTGCAGTGGTCCGGCCCCTATAGAGCAGCAATAATCCCTCCACTCACTAAGTATCTGCAGTGGTCCGGCCCCTATAGAGCAGCAATAATCCCTCCACTCACTCAGTATCTGCAGTGGTCCGGCCCCTATAGAGCAGCAATAATCCCTCCACTCACTCAGTATCTGCAGTGGTCCGGCCCCTATAGAGCAGCAATAATCCCTCCACTCACTCAGTATCTGCAGTGGTCCGGCCCCTATAGAGCAGCAATAATCCCTCCACTCACTCAGTATCTGCAGTGGTCCGGCCCCTATAGAGCAGCAATAATCCCTCCACTCACTCAGTATCTGCAGTGGTCCGGCCCCTATAGAGCAGCAATAATCCCTCCACTCACTCAGTATCTGCAGTGGTCCGGCCCCTATAGAGCAGCAATAATCCCTCTTTGGTCTGGGTGACCAAATCTTACAGCTGTCTTGCTATAAGACTTTAACACACTACTCACTCAATACTGGCTATGGCCACATTTGCACAATACAGTATGCTGATTCAACTCTATAGTTTAATCTTTTAAACTCTACAACTCTACATTCTTACTGGTTTTGTTGTCTGTCTAAATGTACTGAAGTTGAGCTAAATGTTAAAGACTTCACCTAATGTACCAAGCTCGGTCATCTGGCACCCCACAGTTGTGGTTCAGTGGTGCAGGTACTTATGGTTATTAAGTGTCCTGCACTTATGAAATGGGAACAGGGTGACTCATTAAGATGAAACGTTACTCAGCTCACTGGGATACTCAGAGATTCCAAGTCTAATGGCTTCCTCGCTGGGGAGGGCTTCTCCTGTAATATCCTAATGGATCGTAACCCAAGCACTGGAATTCCTTAGCTTGCATGTTTAAAGGTCCTGTGCTATAATCCATTTGTTGCTTGTGCAAATGCCAAGGGCTTTCCTGTGATTTCTGTCTGAAATTTGCGAAGTCATCAGTGTTCCTTTCATAATTGATATGCCAGCTCAAAATTCACTACAAAAAACTGTTTGATAACTGATAATATTCCACTACATTAATGAGTGTTATACTCTTAGTCGCCTTTTGTTAAACTGTCTGAATTACAAGAGCACAATTTTGCTGCATGTGTCTCAGCTATTTTCAACAGTGCACTTCAAATGTCTCTTTCCATGATCAACATATCACAACAATCAGCAGAGAAAAGCAACCAGAAGCATTAAACCGTGACACTTGTGAAGCCACTCACAATATCACTATCATCACTATTACTATTATTAGCCATTACCACAATCATGGCATCTGTGGAATCAGTCCACCTGGTAATATTTGGTAATTTTCTTACTTCCAGTAAATACGATCTGTCTGCTATTCGTATTTGTGGTACTGCTCTTAATTAGTTAATCTCTTGTCATGTTATAGGAATAAAGAATGGACACTCTTCCCGAGGTGTCCCTCAGGGATCAACACACGGTCCCCTTCATTCTCGAATTTACATTTCCTCTTGGTCTCATCTTCATCACCATGATATCATCTTCATCACCAAGGTCTTCTTCTTCATTGTTATGATGATGATATTCATGTTTATTTTATATTTCCAAAAACCACACTCCCTAATATCCTGCAGAACATTAAGACGCATATTAACTTTCTGAACCCTTGCACTAGTAAAACTGACCACACAACCCACGCCTGACCACTGCTACTGACAGATCTCTCGGTGGCCCCCAAACCTGAAATTATTTTATCAGTCTCTTATGACTCTGCGTCTCACAACTTCAAATGTTTCTCTTCTTAAGACTTTCATTATACATTTCACTCCAGTTCACAGAAACTGAAACCTCTTGTGTATGAGTGCTTTTTTAGGGTGAACTTGGCTATGAGGCATATTTTAAATTAAACGTATTGTTTTTATTGGTGTTGCTACTATAAAGTGAGCACAGCACAGCTGACTGTGTGCAGGCCTCCCGTTGCTGTTCTGAGGAGAGAAGGAGAGACGATCCTGTAGCTCTCAGCACAACTGCACCTCTGGACCTCAGCGCTGCTGACACCACCAGCTTCTTAACCCTCGTATGTCACTTACAATTTGCTATTTCTCTCAATGACTCTCTCTTATTCTCGAGTGCAACACCAACACACATCCTCTTATACGCACTATACACAACCCGTTACTAAATGTTATGGTGCTTAAATGGCCCACTCACATGTGACTGACAGCAAGCTCATCAGGAAACCACTCCAGACCTCAGATCTCAACTGATAATTTAAAGAGTCTAAGAACCCCAGCCTCTCTAAGGGTACTCTAAGGGTAAGGCTGTGGTAACTTAGAGTCTACAAACCACAAACTTTCCCTTAGAGTCTAGGAACCACAGTGATACTGTCTTATGGTATGAGTATCTGCTCCATTTCTGAGTGGTTAATGTGGTTAATGTTCATTGTATACGATATTCCAATGTGTCCCTTGCACAAAATTTCATTGCCTATTTGTTCATAATTCACTAAGCAATGCTTGTTTTTCAAATGACCAACCAGGTTTCAAGACCAAGGAAAATGTCTGAAGGATGAAGGAACAGAGAGAACAGGGAGAAGAACTAGAGGCACTTGAGGCACGACGGGCTTCACTTCTGTTGTTTTGTCACTTTTGTGCGTGACTTTGAGGATCTGTGTCCGTCTTTCTCCACGCTGACCACACTGAAACACTGAAACAGCAACACGGCCACCGCTGCTCGTCCTCTGAACACGGTGTAGCCCAGAGCAGACACTGTATGACCCCTGGGTGTCCTTTCCTTACAACTGACCTCCACCGTGGCTGGAGATAGCATTTCAAAGCTGAGGACATTACTGCACACCACACCACTGTCGTGAAGCATTTCAGCAACATTAAACAAAGATATTCAAAGAAAGGGCATCCTCTATTTAATACATTTGTTTCTCAGATATTTAATTGTCTTTTTATTTTATGCAGCTGTAAGAGCCCCTTTAACTCAGAGGAGACTGCGACCCATCGTACAGAAGCCTGGACAAACCCACACATTTATTCAGCAGTTTGTCCTGCTGAACTGTATCATATGACACTCTGTTTTTACCTCAGGATTTTAACCAATGTAAACACTGCATGTAAACTGCCGTTCCTACCTGCCTCCCTTCCAGAGTGTACAGCCTCTTGACCACACCCGTGTCCAGCTTGATGGCGTCGGTGATGTCGGTCAGCACCTGTTCGAAGGAGTGGGCCGTCTTCTTGTTGAGCAGGACCCGAACGGCCTTACGGGGTTTGACGCCACTACGGATGACCGTGACCAGTTTGGGCTTGATGAACTCTCTCTCTCTCTCCCTCACGTCGTTCTTCAGCGTAGGCAGCGAGGACAGCGAGCGTGAGGCCTTCACATTCACTGACCAGTTGGGGTTCACGTTCTTCATGTAATCCACTTTGCGGAAGGGTTCGTTGGAGGCACAAACGTAGCTCTCTCCTAGTGGGTGAAGAGGGAGAAGATGAGAGGAAGATGATACTGTCAGGGTTCAACACCGAGGTTCAACACCACCTGCTTCGGCATGAACTCACATTGCACTCTTTTAGTCTTTAAGTGTAAGCGGACTCCTTTGGTGAGTGAAAAGGCCATGAGAATACATCCTGGATCTCTGTGTAGTACTGTTACATCCCACTCAACTCCTCCTCACACACAAGATCACACTACACTTTCAAAGGCACTTTCAAGGACTGCTGGCATGTCACAAACTTGTCATCAATTTTTATTAATACTTTTATCTCAATAACACACACTTCCTGCTCACCATAATTCCCTAACGCATAACGTCAACAGAAAAGTGAAGTGAGTTCCCTCAAGCAGGATGGGCTGGGACACCCAGCATGCTAAGGTCATCGGTAAGGTACCAAACCCCCTGTCATAAGCTCTTATGCTATTGGACAAGATACAACACTCCCTGTCATAAGCTCTTAAACTATTGGACAAGGTACCACTTCCCCCCGTCATAAGCTCTTACGCTATTGGACAAGGTACAACATCCCCCTGTCATAAGCTCTTACGCTATTGGACAAGGGACCACACCCCCTGTCATAAGATCTTACGCTATTGGACAAGATACAACACCCCCTGTCATTAGCCCTTACGCTATTGGACAAGGTACCAAAAGCAATCCCAGAGATGTGATGTGTGTTGTGTTGTTGAATGCCTGGGTTGGGCTCAGTCCTGCAGCTGCTGTGAAACAGGAAAACAGGGTCACAGGGAACAGCTGTACAGTCCAGAACAACCACCACCCAAAAACAACCTCCATGAGCAATAACACACTGACCATTATCTTTATCCGTTCACATGATCACATGATTACACACAATGTTTTCAGGAGAAAGAGGGAGCACACAACATTGTCTCAGACAGCGTCATTCCAAATAACCTTTCACCCGAGCCCTGCAGTCATGTGATCCGTCATGTGATCAGTCTTGTGTAGCCAAGCGCGGAGCCTGTGGGCTCTGCTGTGTGTAGGATGCAGTATGAAAGGCACAGTACAGTGTGAGCAGTGTGGGCCTCGCTACGCTACGCTAGTCATAACCTCCCTGAGAGGAGTCACAGCAGTCTGAGCTGGTATCTCCTGCTGTCCATGAGATCTTCTTGGAAAGCACAGAGAAGAAGACAGTCCACTACTGACACACAAAGGACACCATTTAGGAAATGTGCGTATCAAATATGAACAAACTGTGTTCCGTAAATTTTTCATGTAAAAATATATGGCTTTTATACTTGAAAACTTTATTTAAATGTATTTAATAAATACACTGGTATCTACCTGTGCAGTGTAAGTGATACTAGCATTTAAACCCCTCAAATGGTCTTGAGGAGAGACCAGCACCCCCCCCCCCCCAACCTCCTGAGTCATAGGAATACAAGAGCATAATACACTAAAAACAACACACAACTTTTTACCAAACATGGGGGGTGTTAATGTTAGTCCTTCCTTATAGCAGGATTACACGCCAAATACTAAACTACAAATATTCTATAAAGACCCCTGGTGTCAGCACATATCAGAAATCTCAGTTTCAACTCTATTTCCACAGGGAAACCAACCAACCAGGCTCTATTAAGCTGACGCATTAACAAAAGGCCAAATTAACTGTCAGATGCCAGATGGGGTCACTATTACTGAAGAGACGAGTGACACGTAGCAGGGATTTAACCCACCATGTCACAGAGGGGGGAGAACTGGGTGTGGGGACACTGGGGCAGGAAGGCAGCCCTTACGTGGGACTCAGGTGTCAAACTACCCCATAGCCCAGTGTTCAGCCCCCCCCGCCCCAGTCACCCTGCCCTGCCCCAGGCCCCCACCCTGCCCCAGTCACCCCCCCCTGCCCCAGGCCCCCACCCTGCCCCAGTCAGGACTCTTCTGGTTCCCAGCTGAGTCTCCAGTCGTCACTCATCTTTAAACGACCTCCTCTGGGACTCTTGACATGGCTCTGATATATGTAACCCCACAGCTACATAATCTCAACAGCCGTCAAACAGAATGAATGACCATCACGTAAACATGACTGATATATGTTTACTGGGATCAGGAACTGGAATATGGAGCAGTCACATTCTGAGATGCAGTTACAAAACAAACATTATCTAAATGCTTTGTAACTTTATTTTGTGTCCTTAAATGAATCAAATAATAGTAACTGCTACATAGCTACACTTAGGGGGTGTGTGCTACACGCCCACCCCCATCAGAAAGGTGGCCAACACCTTGGGTGGAGAACAGATGGTGTTGCTGTATGGTGAATTTCAGTGGTGCTCTCAGTCATGTGACAGTGGTCACGTGGGAATCCCCCCCCTCCCCCCACCCGCCGCAGGTCATGACCCCACACTGCCCCTCAAATTAACGGCATGAAGACGTTCAGGCATTGTCAAACATTATGTTAATTAAATGAAATGTGAATTAAACAGATACGCTGCCCCAGACACAGGGGTTGTTTCCCAGATATTAATGGGTAGGTACAATATATAATAGGATGCTTCAGACAAATATAAAAGGTTTATATAACTATAAACCTCATGGTAATATAGCAGATATCAAGGTGGATCAAACATAAACATACATGTATCCAGTGAGGAGTTGATAAGTGCACCTACTTCCTGTGAAGCAATAATCACTCCATCGTGTTTTGCATCCACAGTTATTCACATCTTAAACTATTTCTGTTTATTTATATTTGTATTTATTTCAGACTTTGAGACTGAACACAGTCAAACGTGGACAGTGTTTCTGGAGTAGTCGGTGGGACACACGAGCCTTGAAGGTCTGCTGGACAAAATACAGCCTGTACATCACAGCCTGACTGGAGCTCTCTAGGCATGTATCCAGGACAGCTCACATTCATTACGTCAATACCAGGCAGGAACCCTGCATTCCAGGGACTTTTATAAGAGTCTCTCATCTATAATGATCAAGTTCACAAAGAAGCACAAAATGTGTTTTAATACGGATGAATTTCATATATCCAATAGAAGCGAGCACCACTGTGCGTAATGTTACTCCTGCAACACTGTCGTAAAAGACGTCAGTTGTTGGGCATCTTCTCACCTTCCAGCAGGTCATCCAGGCTGGTCACCTTCTTCTGTCCGTCCACGGTGTAGATGCACCTCACGCCCTGGGGCAGACTGACGTTGTCCCACAGCGAGCGGGTCAGGTCCACCAGCAGGGCGTCCAGAGACCTGAACCGCTCGTGCGACACCGCGTACACCAGGCCCTTGAAGTACCGGTCCCCGTTCCGGTAGAACCGAACTTTCTTGGCTTTCTTCTCGGAGGTGAGCGACTGCAGCGTGCGCGTGCGGTAGAAGGAGCAGTGCGCGCTGTGCGCGGGGCTGGCGGCGACGCCTCGAGACCCGGACGGGGCGCACGCGCTTCCCCGCGCGCTCCGGGACGTCTTCTCGCGCTCCTCGAAGTGCTCCCACTCCAAACTTCTACTGGAGGACATCTCGGAGCCGTGAGGAGGACAACTGTCCCCGCGCGAGGGATGGAGCCGAGCTTGGGCTCCGGTGCAGAACCGGTGTGGATCACCGAACCGATTTACGGTCTTCGTGAATTTAGATGGAAAAGATTTATGCCAAACAAACGACAGAGTTCACCGAATTTAATACGAACGACCAGACGGTTCCGCTTCAAGAAGAACTTCACGAGTAACGTCCGAAAATCCCAAATGATCCACTGAAGAACGTACTGGAGAAGTTAGGGCGGAAACAGGACGGTACCGGTCCGGACGGTCACAGACGTGTAGACCAGAGGCAGGCGTAGTCATCTAAAGGGAGAACACTCACACACACACACACACACACACACACACCTCCAGGACCGGAGCAGCCGCCACCGCACCTACCGACACCTGCACGCACGCTGCGCGAGCGTCATCCTCCGCGAGCTCGTCTCTCCTTTGGCACGCGACCTCGCCAGCGCAGCGAGGGGCGCCCGCACCAGTCCTGCCACACCAACATATCCTCGGGGTCCTAAAGACTGGACCGTTTGGACCAGAATTATTAATGAGGGTTATTCACGCAAAATCGATCAAAGTTTGTAATTTGAATAACAATGAAGACTATATTTGTGTTAGCAAATGCAGTATTTATTCAAAATTAAGAATGCAGTGTACATTATAAATATAAATGACTACAGATTCTGAATCCAGATTAAGCCTTTGAGTGGCTTAAGGCACTGAAGAATATTGTGGGACTTTAAAATGAAGATCTGATATGCAGAACACAAAACAATGGCAGCAAAGTACCAACACGCCTGCACTGATTCTGATGGAAAATAGAAAGAACAGGCACACAATCAGGACAGGACTACAGGACTATTGGACTACGGAACTACAGGACTACAGGACTATTGGACTACGGAACTACAGGACTACAGGACTATTGGACTACGGAACTACAGGACTACAGGACTATTGGACTACGGAACTACAGGACTACAGGACTATTGGACTACGGAACTACAGGACTACAGGACTATTGGACTACGGAACTACAGGACTACAGGACTATTGGACTACGGAACTACAGGACTACAGGACTATTGGACTACGGAACTACAGGACTACAGGACTATTGGACTACGGAACTACAGGACTACAGGACTATTGGACTACGGAACTACAGGACTACAGGACTATTGGACTACGGAACTACAGGACTACAGGACTATTGGACTACGGAACTACAGGACTACTGGACTATCAATCAATCAATCAAATTTTATTTATATAGCGCTTTTTACAACAGTTGTCACAAAGCAGCTTTACAAGTGCCGAGTCCTAGCCCCCAGTGAGCAAGCCAAGGGCGACAGTGGCAAGGAAAAACTCTCTAGGGGCCTGAGGAAGAAACCTTGAGAGGAACCAAGACTCAGGGGGGGGGAACCCATCCTCCTCTGGCCGACGCCGGTCACCATGACAACAATTTAAAAAGAGAGAAAAAAGGAAAAGGGATAAATAAAGTCCATCTTGTTGTGTATTTATATACATGAGTTCTTTATGTAATTCCTGTTCAGTCCCAAACGGCTTGTTGGTTGGTAATGTTAGTCATAGCAGAGGAGAATTCAGGGTGGTGAGAGGGCCCTCTAGTGGGTTTATCCTTCATCACACTGGTTAGTCAGGGCAGTGGGTTGGTCCTCCATCATATCTGGTTAGTCAGGGCAGTGGGTTGGTCCTCCATCATATCTGGTTAGTCAGGGCAGTGGGTTGGTCCTTCATCATATCTGGTTAGTCAGGGCAGTGGGTTGGTCCTTCATCATATCTGGTTAGTCAGGAGGTGGCCGGCCCAGGATGGATCTCTGGAAAAGCTCGTCTCTCCTCATCTCAGTGTTCCTCGAGTAGGCGGGCAGCCATGTGGAGCAGATAGAACAAGGAAAATTTGCTCTGTATGAGGACATATAGGATTATTGGACTACTGGTGAACCACTGGACTATGGGACTACAGGACTACTGGACTATTGGACTACAGGACTACTGGATTACAGGACTACTGGACTATTGAACTACAGGACTACTGGACTATTGGACTACAGGACTACTGGACTATTGGACTACAAGACTACGGGACTACAGGACTACGGGACTACTGGACTATAGGACTACTGGACTACAGGGCTACAGAACTACTGGACTTCAGGACAACTGGACTACTGGACTACAGGACTATGGGACTACAAGACGACGGGACTACACACATGCAGATGTCCACTGCTAATGAAGGATCTTAGGGATCTTCACATTCGTCTCATGACATGTTTGTTTCTCGTGTTTGAACGTGTCCAGTTCTCCTTCTAGGGTGTTGATGTCATATGTGAGCCCACAGCACAAGCAGCTCCATACGTTACTGGGTGCTTTATGATGATCTGAGATGATTTTACAAATGATTTTTACAGATGTTTAAACAGGATTTAGCTAGAATAAACTGACTGTCTATTAACCTAAGGAGAAAATCCTGTGTGAGCCCAGAAGCAGTGTGTGTGTTCAACTGTAGGTGGATGCACCGCACAGCTCCAAACAGAAGCCTGTGCTCACAAACCACATGTGTGCTGTACCCTCCAGAATGTTCTCTACATATCATCTGTCTGAAATAGAAGTGACTATCTTAGAGTCATTTGATCAGGTCTGAGTTATTGATTAGTGAAGGACATGATTGCGTTCATGTTCCTCTGGTACTGGATCAGTGTTCAAGGCACTGAACGTGTTGCTGTGTCTGTGCCAACACATGATGCCTCTTTGTCCTTTGGTGAAAACACAAAGACTGAGTGAGGTGGTGTTTCACACGCCGGTGTTTCTGCTCATCAAAATCACTCTCCACACAGAACAGGAACAGTCCAGCAAAAGGGAAATCCTGCAGAAAACAGGAGCCAACCAGTCCAACCCGGCCAGGAATCCCACCCTCCCCAAAGGGAAGAGAGCTGGGAGGGCAACATCTCATACGGCCTACAAACACTACGACTAACAGTGTGTGTGTGTGTGTGTGTGTGTATGTATGTGTGTGTATGTATGTGTGTGTGTGTGTGTGTGTGTGTGTGTGTGTGTATGTATGTGTGTGTGTGTGTGTGTGTGTGTGTGTAACCATTATGTTTGGATGGAAACATCCAAGAGAAGAAATATGAGAAGATGGAAAAATATCAGCACCTACAAACAGAAGCAGAGAGAATGTAGAAGATAAACAGTGATGCAGTGGTGACAGCAGCATAGTGATGCAGTGATGCAGTGATGGTGCAGTGATGCAGTGATGGTGCAGTAGTGATGGGTACGGGGGGTGTGGTGACCCCTTTGCTGGGGGAGGGGCTCCAGAAGATCTCCAGAAGAACCTCAGACTGCCAGACCTGTGCTAGAAGACCTGAGTGTGAGGAGGAACACACGACCCCCACTACAGGAGTAACACATACACACAGATACAGAACTGGACCTGCGCTCTGTTCTACACCTGCACTCACAGGTGTGTTTATTGTGCATTATTTGGTGACATGATATCTAAGGTTCTCAATAGGCTACTAAAGCTATTACCATGGTTACCCCCTATAGACATAAATGAATGAAAGTGACCCTTTGATGTGTGTTGGGGAAACCAGATCAAGTTTATAAAGTGAACTACTGACGTGAGGAGACGCTGGAGGTGAACTGTGTGGCTGACGTTCTCCTGTGCAGCTCGTCCACTGAGGACGGACCCTGTTGTGCACACGTGATCCACACGTGAATGCTAGTGCACGTGGTATAAGTGTGTATAAGTTATTTCTCACAAATGGTACATTTGGTGTTCACCTCATGCTCACTCAGGCTAGGACAGCTGGACACGTTACAGCACTGGGCAGACTGACACGTGTGCTGCAGACTGACACGTGTGCTGCAGACTGACACCCAGACGTGTGCTGCAGACGTGCGTCATGACGACCATCAGAGTAGGGCCCTGCTGAAACAGGAAAGAGCAGAGAAAGACAGGACATACAGGACAGGACAGACAGAACATACAAGACAGACAGGACATACAGCACAGACAGGATAGATTTCCCCCCTTTTTGTTAGCACATGTCAGTGTTGATCATGTCTGTTCAGTCTGCTCATCCTGGACTCCCTGTATCCTAGTTCACATGTGTAGATGTGTAGAAATGGGACAAGCCCAAATGTCCAACTGGGGTTTAATCCTGGACTTTCCTGAACTTCATGCATCTGTGCTGCAGAGTTAGCAGTGTGTACAATTTGTTTATTCCCCAAATTATCTCTATTTTACTGTAATGTGAAAGTGCACATTTATTTTTTAAACGATCGTTATCTCTCCTTAAGAAAGCGTAAATATTCTGTCCATGAATCCTACATGACCGTTGAACCCTACATGACCCTTGTGAGTGTTACGTGAAAGTGAAGGGGTCAGTAAAGGTCAAAGGAGAGTGTAAGTGGGAACGCGTGTCTGGAAGTCACTGCATGAGGTGTCCAAGTCTGCCATCTGGTGGATCAAACGTGTATGTACAACATAAATCTGATTATTTTAAATGTATTTCCAGTATTCGGCCTGAAGAGGGAAACCTCTCTACATCTAACCCACAGTTACAATAGCGGCAAAAATGTAAGATTTTCATTAAACTTACTTTAAGGTTTTCCCACTTAAGTCATGAAATTGTGTTCTGCTTTATGTCTTAAACAATACTGGGACACCATCACATCTAAACACGCACATGACAGATGAACATGCACGCCGTGACGTGATGTAGGTGGTGTCTACCAGATTAACGTGCACGCCGTGATGTGATGTAGGTGGTGTCTACCAGATTAACGTGCACGCCGTGATGTGATGTAGGTGGTGTCTACCAGATTAACGTGCACACCTGGATGTGGTGTAGGTGGTGTCTACCAGGCGCGTGGTCAAATGCAGGATTCTGTTCAGCAACTAATGCACGTAGCAAGTGAGACAATGAGGTGGCCGCTCAGACTGAAACGCGGCTCTCTTACCTAAACCCCAAACACTGCGCAAACACTTGAGGCACAAGTCTGTCTAAAGTGACTGTGATCTGAAGTGACCTTAGCTGTTCACAGGAGTGTTCAAAAAGCAGAATGCACTCTGATCAGCACAGGAACCGTTAAATAGGTTAAATACCCGTTAAATATCCGTTTGAACAATCTTAAATCTTAAACTTAATAATGTCCGACGCATTTGAAAGATACCTACATTTATTATACAAATGTTTACTATTTTTTATTTAATAGCACGTGCTGCTGTCTCTTTGCTTGAGCTAATTTATGAAACATGCTGTTTGGCAGGTGTTTCTCCGTGTCTCCCACATGATCAGACCTAACACACTTTATGAACGTCTCTGGTCTCTAGTGCGGCTACATTAGACATGGACATATAAATGCCAATACGGTACTTCCTGGTTACTTTAAACCGCTGCACGTGACGGTGATTCAGGGTCAGATGCATGTGTTTAAATCCGAACATTAACCGTTAAAAAAGGAAGACAATAAACTGTTCTCTGATCAGCATGTGAAGTCGTATTTTACCGCAAAGCCCGTGGAGGCGTGTGGGCGTCGGAGAGAGCGCGAGCGTTATGACCCAAATCTCTCACATTCCATTAGGGGTGGGGGGCGTGCACGCGGCGCGCGCGAGGTGGGGCCAGGAAACAGCTGCTCGAGACGGCAGCACGTGATCCTAAACGTCTTTTATATGCC
>NC_135225.1:844542-884542 GCF_052324685.1 Brachyhypopomus gauderio | reverse complement strand
GTGTGGACAGATACATGTGTGGACAGATGTCTCACTCACATGGTCCTCAGTGTCTCTGAGACAATAGTTGATGTGGTTGCTAGGAAACCTCCACCACCACCTCCTGGTCTGACTTCCAACCTTTACACAGGAGGCAGTGTAGATCAACACAAACAGGTCAGAACACCATGACAACAGCAGGTCTCTCGGAACACCATGACAACAGCAGGTCTCTCGGAACACCATGACGACAGCAGGTCTCTCAGAACACCATGACGACAACAGGTCTCTCAGAACACCATGACAACAACAGGTCTCTCAGAACACCATGACGACAACAGGTTACATCAATAAATGGCACAATTACCAATTACAGAAGAAGTCAAAGCCTGCCATCTGCTAAAGTTGGTGATTAAAATGAGCAAAGCAATGTTATTATATAAGGCTGAAAAAGAGCGAAAGAGGTGTGAGGTGTGTGATGTATTAGTGGGTCCCCCACTCTCTCACTATCTCACTCTTTCATATATATTAGTGGGTCCCCCACTCTCTCACTATCTCACTCTTTCATATATATTAGTGGGTCCCCCACTCTCTCACTATCTCACTCTCTTATATATATTAGTGGGTCCCCCACTCTCTCACTATCTCACTCTCTCATATATATTAGTGGGTCCCCCACTCTCTCACTATCTCACTCTCTCATATATATTAGTGGGTCCCCTACTCTCTCACTATCTCACTCTTTCATATATATTAGTGGGTCCCCCACTCTCTCACTATCTCACTCTCTCATATATATTAGTGGGTCCCCCACTCTCTCACTATCTCACTCTTTCATATATATTAGTGGGTCCCCCACTCTCTCTCTATCTCACTCTCTCATATATATTAGTGGGTCCCCCACTCTCTCACTATCTCACTCTCTCATATATATTAGTGGGTCCCCCACTCTCTCACTCTCCCATTCTCTCACTCTCTCATATATATAAAGATCATTAAAATCTGTCCTTGTGTTTCAGCTTCTCTCATTTTCCTTGTCTGATTCTTCCTGCCATCTGCTGATATGTTTTTCTCCAGTCCAGTACAGTCCTGCAGTCTTTCTCTGTCTGTCTGTCTGTCTCTCTCTCTCTCTCTCTCTCTCTCTCTCTCTCTCTTTCTCTGTGTCTGTATCTCTCTCTCTCTCTCACTGTCTCAATCTCTATCTCTCTCTCTCCCTCTCTCTCTCTGTGAGTGTGTGTATACAGGTTATGTAGTTTAGAGCGATACACATGAGAGCAGAGCAGTAAGGGGAGGTTCTCCATGATAATAGTCACTGATCCCTGTAATTAGACAGAACCAATTGATAATCAGACAGAACCAATGGATCCTCAGGAGCTGTTGCCAACTCTCACGCATTGAGCGTGAGACACACTCATTTGACTGTCTTCACACGCTCTCACGCCACACTTCCGATTTCTCACGCCAAAAAAAAAATCAAGTTTATTTACCTCTGATCCACATATATGATCCAATGAGTTACTAGTTCGCTCTGGCGCCAACCACCGGCGATCGATCGATCGCGATATAATACTTAATTTGTGTCCATTTTGCACCCCGCCTGGTAACAATATACGTTCACCACCCCCCATACCCCCCCCCCCCCGTCAACAACTTACGTTCGCCACCCCCCCCCCCCCCCCCCCAAAATTTACAACAACAGTTTACACTCGCCACCCCCTCCAGGTTCAAATTTCACTCCAAGCGATCTTGAAAAGTTGGCAACCCTGAAAACATGTCAAACGTTCACTGATTAAAGCAGTTTACTTTTGTGTATTAAAAAAACAGGAAGGGTAAAGCATGTTTGGAGCTGAGCCTCCACATTATTACAAAATAACTCAGTCACACATTTACACAAATGTAGCCCTCACCAAATTGACTATGATGAAGGTGTTTGGCAAAGCTAACACAGCTAACAACTAACACAGTTAACAAAGCTAATACAGCTAACACAGGCAGGGTTGCCAACTCTCACGCATTGAGCGTGAGACACACGCATTTGACCGTCTTCACACGCTCTCACGCCACACTTCCAATTTCTCACGCCGGAAAAAAAAATCCAGTTTATTTACCTCGGATCCACATCTATGATTCAATGAGTTACTAGTTCGCTCTGGCGCCAACCACCGGCAATCGATAGATCGCGATATAATACTTAATTTGCGTCCATTTTACGTTAGCCCCCCGTCAACAATTTATACTAGCCACCGCCTCCAGGTTCAAATCTCACTCCAAGCGATCTTCAAAAGTTGGCAACCCTGCACAGGTAACATAGATAACAACGACCAGCACCGAGATGGAATGACTTAATCTTGTCCTGTTTACATAATGATAAATAAAACTGGTTAGAGCATTTACATAAACATGTATGGCATTTGCATGACACTCCTATACACAGTAATATATAAAGTGATTAGCATATTCTTGGCATTTGTATTTTTGGCGTCTTACACCAGGACAATGACACTGCTGTGGTGATGCTGGCATGGTGACGCTGCCATGGAGATGCTGCCATGGAGACGACGCTGCCACGGTCCTGTGTGCAGGACTTCTTGGGCCCTGGGAGATGAGATGAAGCAGAGGGCCATCAGCAGTGCAGGTGGCGAGATGCTACCACAGTTGGGCCACATGCTGGTCTCTAAAGCACTCGGAGGTCCTAGTAGTGAATCTGCTCCAGGGTAATCCTGCATCTGCCCACCACAGCGCCTGGGTTCCTGACAGATATTAAACTGCACTGGTGGTGTAGAAGAGAGGGAGAAACTTCATCTCCAGTGGCTTCCTGTACCGTTACCCTCATGGAATCCTTAATGATTCTCTGGTTAGTTAAACCAAGTTGCCTGGACTGGGAGGACGTCTACATTAGACGTCTACACTAAACAGACAGTCTAGACAGTCTGTAAGGTCTTAAAATACACTGACCTGGTTTTAATGATGTATCAATAAAGTTACATGATGGTTACAGTAAACCTGTCATGTTGTTCTAAGGGTTTACTGATTTTGGCAGTGTGGTTCTGTGCAGTGCAGTTCTGAGCAGTGTGGTTTTTTGCAGTGCGACTCTGTGTAGTATGGTTTTGTGCAGTGCTGTTCTGTGCAGTGTGGTTCTGCGCAGTATAGTTCTGTGCAGTGCAGTTCTGTGTAGTGCTGTTCTGTGCAGTGTGAGTGTGCAGTATAGTTTTGTGTAGTGATGTTCTGTGCAGTGCTGTTCTGTGCAGTGTGGTTCTGCGCAGTGATGTTCTGCGCAGTGATGTTCTGTGCAGTGTGGTTCTGCGCACTATAGTTCTGTGCAGTGTGGTTCTGCACAGTATAGATCTGTGCAGTGCGGTTCTGTGCTGTGCTGTTCTGTGCAGTGCGGGTCTGTGCAGTGCGGGTCTGTGTAGTGCTTCACAGGCTTGCACATGTGCCCCGTGTGTCTCCCACGCTCTGCCAGTCAGGCTGAACTGTCCTATTTGTCTAGTTAGGTTGTAGCGAACAGGGCGTGGCAGCTGCGTGGTGATTCATGTCTACGAGGCTCCGCCCACATTACGGATCGCCGTGTGAGTGAAGAGCTGGCATCTGTTGACAATGGCTGATGGACAGGAGACTGTCCAAACACTGCTGGGACCACACTGCCTCTGGGTCTGCTTTACCTCCCTCTCCTTCCTTTCTCTCTTTCCTGTCTCTGTCATTTTCTCTCTCCTACCTTCTTGCTTTCTCTCCATCTTGCTCTCAATCTCTCCCCTGTCACCCACTGTATTTCTCTATTCTCACCTCTCTTCTCTGGCCATTACCAATTCCCATGTATTCTTCTTCCTCCCTCCGTACCTTCCTCTCCCTCCCCAGATATCTTCGCCTTTTTTCACCTGGAGTTTCAGAGTAGGCACTGACTTGCTGAACCTTGGAGAGAAATCAAACCAGAATCTCTCCATCCTGCTCCTTCTCTCTCTGTCTGAGATGATTCTGTTGGACACCTGTCAAACATGTCACTCCCTCACTCACCCCCCCCCCCCCCACTCACACTCTTGTTAAATGGCTGCAGTGGAGTTGCGTCCTGCCCCGTTCGCACATGCAGGGTTTGAGTTTGGCACATGATGCACAGTGGCATGACATTTCTCATTTACACCGTCTACTCTCAGTGGAAACGTCAGGCCGCAGCACGTAAAGACTAGCGCCTTGTGGCCCAGGTCATGGTTTGTAACTTCTACATTCATGCAACCAAAAGCATGCCCCCTACTGGCCAAAACTATAAATCACACTAATTATGAGGGTGTGTATGTGTGTAATCAAGCTACTGAGCACCACTATAAAGAGATATAGTGTAATGATCCTTATTTGTTATCATTTATATATATTTGCATAATTTTTTGTTAAAGAGCTTTAACATACATCTACAATGATGGTCAGCTTAAAACAGTGGAATGTATTTATGTATTTAAATATTTAATATTTTAATTGAATTATTTAATTTTTTTAATACATTTAAAATAATTTATTAAAAGTCTTGTTTTTTGCAACACTGCAAAATCTTTTTGGCCGAATAGGCGTTGTTTTCATAAAACAAAATAAAGCTTTTTGCTTTGTGTGGTGTTTCCTCGGTGGAGGTGAGTTCAACTGCACTGGTGCTCAAGTTTAAAACATGATCTGGGAGAAACCTGCAGAAGCTTCAGCCGTTATCAGGACTTTACATTAAAAGCAACTATAGAGCACAAAGACGAATACATTTCTAAAAACGAGATGCTGCAAAGCCTAATAATCATAACAGAAAGAACTAAACAACAAAGTCCATAGTAAGAAGACAAGCGGCGTGCTACAGGGTGGCATGGGCGGGGCTTCAGCAGGAAGTGCTAAAGTCCTGGGAAACTCAACCCATCTGACAGCTGACTGTCCAGCATGCCAGCTCTGAATCACGTCTGCTGGGTGTGTGTGTGTGTGTGTGACAGGAGTCTCGTCTGTGTGTGACAGGAGTCTGGTCTGTGTCTCAGCCTGCTCTGAGTTTGGACTTCAATCTGGGATTTGTGAAACCTCTTTTATTTATGTCAGAGTTCCAGTCCTGTGAAGATATCATCTTTACATAATTTCACACCACCCTGTTGTCCTGTCTTCTAATGATACCGGAAGTCAATCTCATTCCCTAAAATATAACAAATAGGAAGTGTTGAACGTAGTGTTGACTGTAGTGTTGAATGTAATGTTGACTGTAGTGTTGAATGTAGTGTTGAATGCCATTACCAAGTAACAATAAATAATCACCCAAAAAGCATTACATTGGGGGCTTCACGATTTGATCATTATAAGCTAAATAGAGCGCTTATTTGATCTGTTCTCATTACACACACTGATCTGATCTTACTATTTCTGCAGTGTTTGCTATCAGATGTACAGACCGAGTGTTAGTAATGCCTTCATTCTAAAGAACACGCTCTTTAAGAAGTTCACTTCTAATCTGCACGTGGACCAGGAATGCCGGGTACATGGGGATACAAGTTCAGTCAAAGCAGCATCATTAATGTGCTATTGTGAATTCTCCATCATACTAAAGATCTTTGTTTGACAAACACACACACACATCACCCATTTGCTGCTGCTAATCGAGACACTGTAGCACGTTTCATGCAGTTATTCCTGGAACCAGCGAGTTCCACATCCGGAGTAAACAGAGAGAACCTCAACAATCCGTCTTCTGTTCATCGTGTCCAATCAGACGTTCTCGTCAGAACAGACAAGGCGTGAGCAATTAGCCAGCAGTGGCTCCTGGTGTGAGCGGATCTTCAGAAGGAGACGTATCTCAGCAGACACTGGGCCGCTGCCCAGCACCATCTAGCCTGTGTGAAAGACCAGTATAACGGGACTCTACAGCTGGAATGAGATATTCTGAAGTCTTACGACAGGGAAAAAGACTATTAACTCTGACAGATCAGATTGACACATTTTCATTGTGACAGCGAGACTGGTAATTAAACCACATGATATCCGTATAGTTCTATGAGACACTGTTCATACTGCTTATAGTGTCATTTTACACAGCTCATTATTTACCATGTAGAATATCACATAAATAAATAATAAGATAGAGGAAAATAGTTAAAAGTCATATAAAAGTGAACAAAAAAAGAAACATACGCATTCTGTCTGACAGAGGCCTGAAAATTCATCTACGAAAATGAGCAGGTTATAGTCTACTGAGCATGCTCCAGTCAGTCACACTTCCTGTGCCGGTGCTGTCTCCATGGGAGCGTCTCCATGGGAGCGTCTCCACGGCAGCAACCCTCAGACCCCGATTAGCCAACCACATTATTCCATGTGCTGTGTCCAGCAGTGGCAGGAAACAAAGTCACGTTCCCCGTCAGGAAGGCCGGGCTTGCCAAAGGTCACAGTGTTCTGGGGAGCAGCTTAAACCAGGCCCAGCAAACCAGAGCAGATGTGCTCAAATCTGGACTTCAAATCCGGTCCTGTATTTTGTAATCCCTTATAGTGGAATTAATGATTAATGATTCATGGCCACTTTGTGGAAATGGTTAATGTTCACGGTGTCTTTGCACCTGGTTCCTGGACGACGGGCGGGAAATACGTAGTAGAATCAGTAGTCAGTTGTTACGCCCGAACCAGAGTAACCTTCCCAGTGCAGGATATGGGCCGGGCCGGGTGGAGTTCTGACATGAGCCGGGCCGGGTGGAGTTCTGACATGGGCCGGGCCGGGTGGAGTTCTGACATGGGCCGAGCCGGGTGGAGTTCTGACATGGGCCGGGCCGGGTAGAGTTCTGACATGGGCCGGGCCGGGTGGAGTTCTGACATGGGCCGGGCCGGGTGGAGTTCTGACAGGAGGGCACCACTTTTACAGACACGCTGGCTTCTCAACACACTGTAGTCAGACAGCACAGCAGGGTGTTATCAGGCACTCTTACATGCTGTTGTAAAACTCAAAACCGTTTTTAAACGATATGCTATTGAAATGCTATTAAGGTAAATAAATTTGGATTGTTTTTGTGCCGCTAGTGATGAAAGCTGCAGGGATTTACATTGATATGTTATGAATGTAATGATGTAATAATGTAACACTGTATCAATGTAATAATGTAATATCAGCTTGTAATGATGTTGTATTAATGTAATAATGTAATGATGCAATAATGTAATAGTGTAATGATGTAATGATGTAATAATGTAATAATGTAACGATGTGATGATGTAATGTAGTTCAGAACGCGGCTGCAAGGGTTCTGACCCGCAGGAGAAAGAGAGATCATATTACACCTGCACTCCACTCACTGCACTGGTTACCTGTCAGCTTTAGAATAGATTTTAAGGTTCTAGTCATGGTTTTTAAATGTCTTCATGGTCTTGCCCCTCTTTACCTAAGTGAAATGATGGTTAGATATGTTCCAGTCAGGTCTCTGAGGTCTTCAAACAGTAATCTACTGGTGATTCCTAAAAGCCGATTAAAGATTGGCGAGGGTGCTTTTAGCCACTATGGCCCAAAGCTCTGGAATTCTCTTCCTGAAGAGCTCAGAGGCATTTCATCCCTGCATAGTTTTAAGAGCAGTCTCAAAACATTCCTGTTTAGATCCGCTTTTAGTTAAGAAACTCTATCTTAATAGTTTTATCTTATTTACTTTACTTTTTATTATCTTACTTACTTCACTTTTTACTTTTTATGTTATTTTAATATTTTTATCTTTAATTTCTTTTAACATTTTCTTTTTGTCTTTTTGTCTTTGTCTTATCTCCTTTTAATGTTTCTTTTATTTATACTGTAAAGCACTTTGAGTTACATGTATGTATGAAAGGTGCTATACAAATAAAGATTATTATTATTATTATTATAATGATGTGATGATGTAATAATGTAATGATGTAATGAGGTAATAATGTGATGGTGTAATAATGTGATGATGTAATGATGTGATGATGTAATGATGTAATGAGGTAATAATGTGATGGTGTAATAATGTGATGATGTAATGATGTAATAATGTAATGAGGTAATAATGTGATGGTGTAATAATGTGATGATGTAATAATGTAATGTCTGTATGTAGTGATGGTGACCGGTGTTGGACAGGGAGCTCTGTGCAGTTACTGTAGGAGATGTGTGCTGGTTGGTCTTCAGCTCAGTGCCACACACCCTTAGGGCTCATATGTTTAAACTCTCTGTGAGCCTCCAAACTCTGCAACGGGTGTCAGCCTCCGCTGTCATTACTCCATGGCCTCCAGTGACCTACATATCAGAAGTAGTTGAGATAACAGTGGAATCCCATATTATAATCCGGTACTATAATCCCATATTAAAATCCGGTACTATAATCCAATATTATAATCCCGTGTTATGTAAGCGTGTATGTTTTTCCTCTCCACCAGAAGAAAGGAGGAGCCATGAGAGTTGAAGAGTTGAAGTTTGGATCTCTTAACATGTTCAATGGGAAGAGAGAGAGATGAGTGGGGTTTATCAGCACGCAAGGGTCAAGATTCATTTACTGTGAGCAAGGACTGGAGGTGTGTGTGTATGTTTGTGTTTTGTATGTGTGTGGGTGTGTGTGTGTGTGTGTGTGTATGTGTGCGGGTGTGTGTAAATGTGTGTGTGTGTGTGTATGTGTGTGGGTGTGTGTAAATGTGTGTGTGTGTGTATAAGTGTGTATGTGTGTGTGTGTTTGTGTGTGTATGTGTGTGTGTGTGTGTGTGGGTGTCTAAGTGTGTGTGTGTGTGTATGTGTTTGTGTGTGTATGTGTGCGTGTGTGTGTGTAAGTGTGTGTGTGTGTGTGTATGTATAAGTGTGTATGTGTGTGTGTGGGTGTGTATGTGTGTGTGTGTATGTATTTGTGTGTAAATATGTATGTGTGTATGTGTGTGTGTGTTTGTGTGTGTATGTGTGTGTGTGTGTGTATATGTATTTGTGTGTAAATATGTATGTGTGTGTGTGTGTGTGGGTGTGTGTGTATACATGCAAACATATGGAACATGCAGATCATTATGACACATAGCTGTGCGGTTCTTTTTAAACCCATTTACACGTGTTTGTTTTCATTTTCCAAAGTTGAGGTTATGACTACATCCATATTGTGCAGTAATTTGCATTTTCATATGGTTCTTAAAGAAATTAATGACAGATGAATTATGCATAGCTCTCACATTAGTTTTGCCCACAGGTATGACCACAGAATTATAGTTTTAAATGACCAGAGGTGCTCTATCCTGCCACATGCATTAATGGATTATTCTAGATCCAATTTCATTCACCTCATCCAGTGTATTATTCAAACACGAAGGCAGTGCAATTGCAAAACTGTCATTCAGATAGAACAAGAATAATTAGACAGACATGAATCAATTTAAACAAATAAATAAATAAATCTTAAAAACAAATGTGTTAAAAATGTACACCCACACACACACACGCGCGCACACACACACACACACACACACACACACACACACACACACAAATGTAAAGGGGCAAAACAACAGTATACCGTGTTTCCCCTGTTCAGTGCTTTACTGTAGGACTTTATAGGTTGTGCTCAAAAAAGCATTTAGAACTGTTCCCTGAGAAAAAAATAAATAAAACTCCCTCGCGCGAGTGTTTTACGGTCTATTCAGTCTTATTAGCGGAGCTGCCACTCAGACATACAGCTCCAGCTTTCACAGCTGTCTGCAATAGGCTGCACTCATTACACTGCTCATCCTATAAGAACTAAACCTTAATCAGGAATTCTGCAAATAGCTGCAGTTAAGAAGATACAACCCTTGCACTTATCATCTGGATCTAATCTCTTATAATCGTATTTACTCAAGCACTCTGAGCTGTGGACTCGTTGGGCTTGTATTTTGCCGGACAAATCGCGCTGATGTCCGTGACGACAGTTTCACTGAAAAGGCGACGTTCGCCAGACGCTTAGTTGCCCCGAGAGGCACTATGAAAAAACCCCAACTGCCAACATCATGCTGGAAGCTCATCTTAAATCTCACACTGTTCAGCATCATTATGGCCTCATACTGTAACCCCACCGAGCTGCGAACAGAAGGAAATCTGTACACAATACCATCGACCTTCGTTCAGATAACAGACCGGCGCATGGAATTCTCAAGGTAAATAATGCACAATAGTGGGCTACGTGTGCATTACAGCAGGGGGGCGGAGCTTCTCGTGGTGTGACTTCTCGTGGGGTGTCTTCTCGTGGGGTGACTTCTCGTGGGGTGACTTCTCGTGGTCCAGGATCACACACCAGCTGCGTGGATCCATATCAGTGATTCGCCACCGTGTGAAACTTTAATGCAGCATATTGTTTCCTTCCTGTCTTAACAACCACGAGGAAAAAGACAGAGAAGATAAGAACACACATCCTGGACTAGTGGCAGGAAGAAACGCTATATGTAAATACTCCGTAGCCTACAGCCTGTGTGTGTGTGTGTGTGTGTGTGTGTGTGTGTGTGTGTGTGTGGCGCTAGAGACCATGGTGACCCCTGAACTGGGGGAATGTCTCCAGCAGATCCCAGGAAGAACATCAGAGATCTCCGTCCAGAAGAGTGCAGTCCTGGCGCACTAAGACACTGTGCAGGACCCTGAAGCTCCCAGACCTCTGGTAGACGACCCGAGCTTAAAGGCAGAAGACCGCCCCAGGATGAGTGGGGAGATTATTGAAGTTTTTTACGGTGTGTGTTTATATCAAGTTTCCTGGATACCTAAAGATTTCAGGTGACTGCAGTGTAAAAGTATGTAGAAGTATTAAATATATATATATATATATAGAGAGAGAGATATCTACAGATACACAGGCAGGTTGGAGAGATTGTACAGGACATATGAGCGTGGCAGCCCCACGTCCAAATGGGAGGAGTCACAGAGAATGGAGAATGACTCTGAAGACCCAGTGGGCCCTCCAGATCCAGACAGATAAACCAGCAGAACGGACCAAGCAGACGACCAGATAGTGGACAAGATGCAGAAAACAGCAGTGGGCAAATAATACGTGGTAGAAACATACAAGAGAAGAAATATGAGAAGATGGAAAAATATCAGTGCCTGAAAAAAGAAGCAGAGAGAATGTGGACAGCAGTGTGGTGGTGCGGTGGTGGTGCAGTGGTGCAGTAGTGGTGCAGTGGTGGTGCAGTGGTGGTGGTGCAGTGGTGACAGCAGCGTGGTGGTGCAGTGGTGCAGTGGTGGTGCAGTGGTGGTGCAGTGGTGCAGTGGTGGTGCAGTGGTGGTGCAGTGGTGCAGTGATGGTGCAGTGGTGACAGCAGCGTGGTGGTGCAGTGGTGTGTGCAGTGGTGGTGCAGTAGTGGTGCAGTGGTGTGTGCAGTGGTGGTGCAGTAGTGGTGCAGTGGTGACAGCAGCATGGTGGTGCAGTGGTGCAGTGGTGGTGCAGTGATGGTGCAGTGGTGGTGCAGTGGTGACAGCAGCGTGGTGGTGCAGTGGTGTGTGCAGTGGTGGTGCAGTAGTGGTGCAGTGGTGGTGCAGTGGTGACAGCAGTATGAGAAAGAGCTGGCGTACAGCACAGGTGAGACATTTATCTCTACATCTTTATGTAAAGATGTAAGTGAAGGTTCTCGAAACGGCCTGGGCTCCTTCACGTGCTTCTTAAAAAGGTGGTGTCTCCATTCTTCACACAAGTCAGCTAGACAGACAGGTCTGAGGCTTAGTACAACAGACAGGTCTACAACTCAGTACCACAGACAGGTCTGAGGCTCAGTACAACAGACAGGTCTACAACTCAGTACCACAGACAGGTCTATAGTTCAGTACCATAGACAGGTCTGAGGCTCAGTATCACAGAAAGGTCTACAACTCAGTACCACAGACAGGTCTGAGACTCAGTACAACAGACAGGTCTATAGCTCAGTACCACAGACAGGTCTACAACTCAGTACCACAGACAGGTATGAGGCTCAGTACAACAGACAGGTCTACAGCTCAGTATCACAGGTGTCTTAAAAATATACAAATGTTTCAAATGTACAACCCAGTGATGTGTATAAATGAAAGGTTACTTTGGGTCACTTTTTAAGAGAATTGTGGACTCTTATTTCTCAGTATTTTTTGTTTCAATTTCATCTTCTTATAATTTCCCTTATTCCTGAAAGACCACCTAAAGCCTCACAGAGAAAATCAATTGTCCAGCCGTCCCTAAGGAGAAACAGAATCAAAACATATTAATATCACTCTGCCACTGGGTACCTGCGGGGTACTGCGTGCGGACAGCCAATCACAGCGCAGCTGCTGGTGAGATCGAAGTGTTGCCCTGACACTCAGGATGCGCTGACAGCGCCCGCCGCGTCTCTTTAGCAACCCTTCGTGTTATTGTGACCAAAGTGGACTGTTGCCATGGCACCCTCGAGTCAGCGTGGAGAGAGTTGGTGGATGTACGGCGGTTCCTTGTTCCTGAAATAGGCGCTTAAATTGTTTAAACAGATAACTGGAGGATCTGGCGTAGTGCCAAGAGCGTGCCCGGCTGGCTACCACATGGGACCCGCGGCCGGCACAAACAGTCTACACCGCTGGGATGCAATGAGCTCATCAGCTGGAGACGCACACCCTTCTCTCCTCCACCGTACCGCGGGCCAGTGGGCACTAATCGCCTTCATCACAGTCAGGTTGCATGTTCATTTTAAACTAAATTAAAGCTAATACGGGGTTCAAATCAGGCAGGCTGGGTGTGCCAGCAGGGTACAATTCTTGATTTATGCTCTTAGGAGAACAGCAGAATGATTCTGTGAGCTTTAGTTTAAATGGCTCCATGATAGGGCTTTGTTCTCTGATAGGCCTAATTTGAAGTGAAAGGTTTTGAGAATGGTTCTCTATAAGGTCTGATTTGAAAAGAGGGTTAACGTTATCTCCTCTGACTTATATCAAAAGCCAAAAACCTTACAAAGGCATTCTAAAGGTTCAACTAGTCGTAAGCATATTTTTTCCATTTTATGTACATGCACATTGTCACTGATAAAGGCCAGTGGAGAAGACATAGTTACTTATTTAAGAACCATTTATGCAGGAAACATTACAATTGTTTTATCTGCAAGTTATGTAGCACTTTCAATGAATTTGTCTCTAATTTCAGGTGTACAAAACCTACCATTAACAAAATTAAATGTTTAAAACAGAGATATAATAGAACAGCATAATAGATAAAAATATTAAATATATACTTTGAGCCAAATGTGGAGAGACGTTTCATATTTGTTTCAACACTTTAAATACATAAATTCACTGAATATGTTATTAGTTATTATTAGTATTAGGTAATTATTATAGGTCCACTATTGTACTATTCACCTTATGAAAGGACATTTGGTTCTGTATGACTTTATAGTGGCACGTAAATAAAAAACACTTTTAGAAACATCCGAACACTCATTTAATTGGAGGGTAGAAGAAACAGAACAATGTGTGTTTAATTCTCAAAATGAGCATAATCACAACCTTTACGGGGTAAATGAAACGCTGCCTTTGTTTAGTCAAAAATAAAATCCTGAACATATCAAACTGCTACATATCATTAGCTTTAAAATGGATCTGCATGAAGTTGGTTTGTTCATAAAGTCTAAGTGTGCGATGCCCTCATGAATGTGTGGCTAGGACTGTCCTGCACCCACGGACATCAGTTACGGGACCTGGAGACCTGCAGAGGTCACTGACACAAGCTGTGGTGCTGTGGTGGAGCATGGTGGACTGCACTAGTGTGTGCTACCAGAATCAGACACTAGTGTGTGCTACCAGAATCAGACACTAGTGTGTGCTGCCAGAATCAGACATTAGTGTGTGCTACCAGAATCAGACACTAGTGTGTGCTGCCAAAATCAGACACTAGTGTGTGCTACCAGAATCAGACACTAGTGTGTGCTACCAGAATCAGATACTAGAGTGTGCTACCAGAATCAGACACTAGTGTGTGCTGCCAGAATCAGACACTAGTGTGTGCTACCAGAATCAGACACTAGTGTGTTCTGCCAGAATCAGACACTAGTGTGTGCTACCAGAATCAGACACTAGTGTGTGCTACCAGAATAAGACACTAGTGTGTGCTACCAGAATCAGATACTAGTGTGTGCTACCAGAATCAGACACTAGTGTGTGCTGCCAGAATCAGACACTAGTGTGTGCTGCCAGAATCAGACACTAGTTTGTGCTACCAGAATCAGACACTAGTGTGTGCTGCCAGAATCAGACACTAGTGTGTGCTACCAGAATCAGACACTAGTGTGTGCTACCAGAATCAGACACTAGTGTGTGCTGCCACAATCAGACACTAGTGTGTGCTACCAAAATCAGACACCAGGCCTCCAAAATGATTTGTCAAAGATCAGGAAAGACAGACGTCATGATTTGACAGCTGCTGGAGTAACCACGCCCCCTCCCCATCACGGAGAAGACACACCAGCCGAACGTAAACGTCCCTCAGCGCGGGGCGTCCTCATGAGGTTCACCACAGCCGTTCCAGGTCCTGCCATCACTCACTGGGCCAGGACGATGTGTCCTCCCCACCACCACACAGTGATTTAATGCTTTTAATTCACAAGACCCTGCTGGCATGTCCAGATTTTGCCCCCAGCCCTTTACCATGAGCTCATTCTGCAGTGGACTTTATGAAAAGATAATGTCATGGGAACTGCTGTCGGTTAGTAGTGACTAGCACAATATACCAAATTCAAGTTATGTCTTCTTCAGAGGACAGATCAATAATACTGCAATTACAGCCACAAAACAGAAGGGCTTTAGAATGTCTATCCAATAGCCAACGAGGTGAAAACATGGAACTATGAAAAGTCATTTTTCTTGTTGTCACAGAAATATTACACCATTACAACATGTTTATTGTTTGCTATAGCAACAGTAGTGGAACATTGAAGTATCCCAGAAGCCCTAGTGAGATCCAAAGGGCGGAGATGAAGTGAAGGATGGAGTCAGACGCCGGAACTACCAGCTACACGTTAGAGCAGGAACACGTGCATGTTATCACCTCACAGAGGAGCGGCCCAGCCTGGCTAGATCAGACCAGCCCAGACCAGCCCAGCCCAGCACAGCCCAGCCCAGCCCAGACCAGCCCAGCCCAGCCCAGACCAGCCCAGACCAGCCCAGACCAGCCCAGACCAGACCAGCCCAGCCCAGCCCAGCCCAGCCCAGACCAGACCAGCCCAGACCAGCCCAGCCCAGCCCAGACCAGTCAAGCCCAGACCAGACCAGCCCAGACCAACCCAGACCAGCCCAGCCCAGACCAGCCCAGACCAGCCCGGCTAGACCAGCCCGGCCCAGCCCAGACCAGCCTAGCCCAGACCAGCTCGGCCCAGCCCAGACCAGCCCAGCCCAGCCCAGACCAGCCCAGCCCAGACCAGCCCAGACCAGCCCGGCTAGACCAGCCCGGCCCAGCCCAGACCAGCCTAGCCCAGACCAGCTCGGCCCAGCCCAGACCAGCTCGGCCCAGCCCAGACCAGCCCAGCCCAGCCCAGACCAGCCCAGACCAGCCCAGACCAGCCCGGCCCAGCCCAGCCCAGCCCAGCCCAGACCAGACCAGACCAGCCCAGACCAGCCCAGACCAGACCAGACCAGCCCAGACCAGCCCGGCCCAGCCCAGCCCAGACCAGCCCAGACCAGACCAGACCAGTCTCCACTCATTTGCTCATGGAGGCAGAATTAATGTCTGCTTTGCATTCTTTGTTTGTATTTATTTAAATGTAGACTACACAGAAACACAAATTACCAGACAAAATGAATTATGATATTTTAAAAAAATTATAAAACAAAAGAATAAATAAACAAAAGCAAGAATAGCTGTGTATACCTGTCTAATGAGGGAATAATGTTGTTTTCTAATTGAACTTAACCCAGTTCTGTCTTCATACATCTTGTACAAATACCTCAGACTTACTCCAACAGAATAATTATTTGGGTTTTCTAGTAGCTTTATATTAATGTTACTAATTACATTTCTAGCACTTTGTTTAATCTTAAACTCACTCACATTCCATGCAGATAACATACACAAAACCACTAACAGTGCAGCAGGCAGTTGTGTGTCCTGGTCTGTGTTGTGCGTCCTGGTCTGTGTTGTGTGTCCTGGTCTGTATTGAGTGTCCTGGTCTGTGTTGTGTCTCCTGGTCTGTGTTGAGCGTCCTGGTCTGTGTTGTGTGTCCTGGTCTGTGTTGTGTGTCCTGGTCTGTGTTGTGTCTCCTGGTCTGTGTTGTGTGTCCTGGTCTGTGTTGTGCATCCTGGTCTGTGTTGTGTGTCCTGGTCTGTGTTGTGTGTCCTGGTCTGTGTTGAGTGTCCTGGTCTGTGTTGTGCGTCCTGGTCTGTGTTGTGTGTCCTGGTCTGTGTTGTGTGTCCTGGTCTGTGTTGTGCGTCCTGGTCTGTGTTGTGTCTCCTGGTCTGTGTTGTGTGTCCTGGTCTGTGTTGTGTGTCCTGGTCTGTGTTGAGCATCCTGGTCTGTGTTGTGTGTCCTGGTCGGTGTTGAGTGTCCTAGTCTGTGTTGTGTGTCCTGGTCTGTGTTGTGTGTCCTGGTCTGTGTTGTGTGTCCTGGTCTGTGTTGTGTCTCCTGGTCTGTGTTGAGTGGGAGCTACACTGTGGGGGTTCTGCAGGGGTCGCTGGCCCAAGGCCTCGTGTCCAACAGAAGGTGCCGTCTGGCACTTCAGGACTTCACACACACTATCGACAGTGAGGGGTGAAATATTAACAGCTCACTCCCTCTGTAATTAGTCGCTCTGCTTCTGGGCCATAGGCACAGAACACTGGGCCCGTCTGGGATGAGCACAATAATACCAAGGGCTCATTTGAATATTGAAAAGAAGCAAAGTTGAAAAAGTTGTTTAAAACTTTTTTAAAGTAAGGAGAAATTATGTCACTGTCTGCGATAACCTAAATCTGCACCCATGTGTCTGAACGTGGGTTCAGTAAAACTAAACTAGAAGTTGATCATTTTGGTTCCGGAGCATAAAAGGCCCATTTACGACTGGCCAATGGTGGCTGTCAGTTGCACCAGGATACGACAGTACAGCAAACATTGGCATAGAACAGTTTTAGGGCGTTTTATTGGTTTCGTGCATAGTAACAAAGAAAAGGAAGATAATTCTGATTGGAGCTTCTAACAAGCCACGTCCAGTTTGACTATTTATTAACTTAGCATCTTTGTATTCATAGCCTGTTTCAATTGTTATAGATTCTATCCATCATGTCCTACAAGAATCTGTGTAAGGGCACAGCACAAAAATAAGCTTGTTGTCTTACTACTTTCTGTTTGGAGACATTATTATTTTTCACATTTACTCACTGATACTAGTTACAAATTGCCAAAAGGAAAAAAAACACTGCAATGTAGTGTGTGTTTCAGGAGTATGTAACAACACTGATCAACGTAGTGTGTGTTTCAGGAGTATGTAACAACACTGATCAACGTAGTGTGTGTTTCAGGAGTATTTAACAACACTGATCAACGTAGTGTGTGTTTCAGGAGTATGTAACAACACTGCTCAACGTAGTGTGTGTTTCAGGAGTATGTAACAACACTGCTCAACGTAGTGTGTGTTTCAGGAGTATGTAACAACACTGCTCAACGTAGCGTGTGTTTTAGGAGTATGTAACAACACTGATCAACGTAGTGTGTGTTTCAGGAGTATGTAACAACACTGATCAACGTAGTGTGTGTTTCAGGAGTATGTAACAACACTGCTCAACGTAGCGTGTGTTTCAGGAGTATGTAACAACACTGATCAACGTAGTGTGTGTTTCAGGAGTATGTAACAACACTGATCAACGTAGTGTGTGTTTTAGGAGTATGTAACAACACTACTCAATGTATCGTGTGTTTCAGGAGTATGTAACAACACTGATCAACGTAGTGTGTGTTTCAGGAGTATGTAACAACACTGATCAACATAGTGTGTGTTTCAGGAGTATTTAACAACACTGATCAACGTAGTGTGTGCTTCAGGAGTATGTAACAACACTGTTCAGCGTAGCGTGTGTTTCAGGAGTATGTAACAACACTACTCAATGTAGTGTGTGTTTCAGGAGTAACAATACTGCTCAGACACTGTCTATTAGGTGCCTGACTAGCAGCCTCACATGGCATAGGTGGAATCTGAATGGGGACACAAGTTGTTCACCTCACCACAAAACACCAGCCTACCAAACACCAGCCTACCAAACACCAGCCTGCCAAACACTTCACCTCCAAACGCCCTGAGAAGAACCATCATGCAACATGAAACATTTTTCTCCTAGAAGTTCAAGATCAAACCCTGATACAGCAGAAAATTGTCTAGATTGTAAAAACATTACACATTTAATTCCTAAAATGTCTTACAAGATCAGCGAAGCCTGAACTGGAACTTTCTGCCTTTGCCAAGATGTCAGGTCAGCAACAGTCTGTAAAATCTACAAAGTTTGAGAAGTGCCGCCAGTTGATGGCAGTGGATGTAGCGTAAAGGAAGTGATCGTGGCGGCCAGACAGATTCCGGCTTGGCCAAGTCTCACCTCGAGGCCCAAACCCCAGCGGAGGCCCCATGTGAGCAGGACCACAGCCAGCACGACTGCTTCCTCCGGTCCAGAGCGCGGTTATGAATACTGAGTCCAGGAAGGGCTGCTCAGCTGATGATGGTTTTAAGGAAGCTTACACCTTAAGGAATATGCTATGCCGCTATTGTGTAGCACAATCCTTGCATATTAATGTTCATTATATTGTTCATATTTTGAACAACACTGCATCAACTGAAAGCTCATAAATAATCTCTCCTCATTTGTGGTCTTCAAAACCTGCCTGGTGCTTCTCCGGCTGAAAGACTAAAGATGTTTAGTTCATATATTCAGCAGTTCTCTGTGTGTCTGGTTATTGGGCAGCAGGTTTGTGTCTCCTGCCACCTACTTCCTGTTAAACTCTGGCTGGTGTCTCAGTGACTGTGTTAAACAGATATAACTAAATTTAACTGAATATTGATACATTTGCCTGTGGTGTAGAAAGGACACTGTGGTTAGCAATAGCTTGATTGCTACAGCTGCAAATGCATGCAGTTCTTAGAGGGGCATGTTCTTATTTTAAGGTGCATTCACCTTTAACCTCCCTTTTATTACACACAAGGGCTTGTTTTGGGAGGTCTACCAGGAGACAAACACTATTTCAGTAATATTAAGGAGAAATGCTCAGTGGAACACAAATAATGAGCAGAGATGAAGGACAAGGGAGCCGCAGAAGGAGACAGATTCTGCAAAAGACGTTTTCTGCAAAACTACGGGTGGCACATTTTTGCATTTCTACCAGGATGGGCTTTAAATCATGAGATACCAGAGGCATGTGTCTCCGAGACTCTGGAGTGCCCTAGATTTCCTAAATCTGACCCAGAATGGGGCTCCTCTGCACCGGGGCTATGCTGCTAATGCTATTGTTGTTTGTCTAGCCACCATGCCCATGAAACGTGGATCTGTGTTCTGTGTAATGCTCCACTGTGTATTTTTGTCTTCTAAATGACTCCAAAGCAAAGTTGGAAATTTTCTGCATGACAGATAAATGGCCTTTTATTAATGGTGGAGATCACTGAGATCAAAAGCATAAAAATAGGATCTAGATTTAAAAGATTCTTACAAAATTATAGGACTCTTTACCGTTCCAATCAAAACAACATGTGATTGAAGTAGACAGACCGAGCTCTCGCTGCCCTTGAGTTGTGCACATGATGTAACCAGGTAGACTGTGATACTTGGTAATCAAATAACTTTTATTTCCTTTAAGAGGCTGGACAGTCTGACTAGGGCCCTGACGAGAGTGTCACCGCCCACACTAACACACAGAACGCCACGTTACGCAACCCTGGCTGCTAATTGCAAGCGACACTTTGGAAAATGTGTCCCGTGAAATGATTCATCAGGACAGGCGTCAACGCCGATATTTGGCAGTTCAGCTTTGTAATTCAAATGGGGCATCCTGAAGAGCTAATGAGGAGTGTGTGCGGTGTGCAGGCAAGTCTACGCTACCTTAACAACAGGCTCGTAGCCACATTGCTAGTGTAGTGTCCAAGAATCACGTCCTTCATAAATGCACAACTATGGAATCTTGATGATACTAAGAAAATGTCATATGAAAATCACGCAGTATTCAGGTGCCGTGCAGAATTACAGACACTAGCAGAGTATATGGGTTGTTCAACTTTATACTCTCTTACTAACTAAGCAGGGCCTTTCAGCTATGCAGGCATGAATAATGCATGGGCATGTATTTATTTTCTGGGTGGAGCCAATGTTTACTAACACTGATACGTATAATACAGTTTACAAAACAAAACATTTTCATAAATGTTACACTATGTTTTATATCAGTTTTGGATATGGTGGAATGAATTCCCTCTCATACTGTAGTGTACTGTGGCACAGCTGTGGACACTTCCTGCATTATTCCTGTACTTCCTGTAAGCTTTGAACAACTGTATTATGTTGCAAGTTTCCAAACCAGCAGCTCTGCTAAGTGCTTCGGTGCACTTGAAGAATGCTAATTACTGAACTTTTCCAAGCAACCACACAGATGCCTGATTGGTCGATATGTTGTCCAGTGTTGGGGGAGGGGAGAGACCAAGATTTTTGTGTATTAGAAGGAAAAACGGAACTCCGTCATCTAACCTGGATGTCCTGGACCACAAAGACAGACGAGAGGTTGATTCTCCGCAGCAGTGCCCAAATGGCCTGAGCTCAGATCAGTGTTTCCCCTGTGGTCTGAAATAGAAAATAGCAAGCTGAACACCTTACAAACAGAACAGCGCACAGACAAGTGTGATGATGGTGCAGCTGAGAATATCAAACTGGCAGTGAATCTGAAGTCTAAGTCTTATAAAATCAGTATTGGGGGATTTCAGCTCTAACAACCATTTGAATTAGATTTGAGTTAGAGCTCTTGGCTTTGCTAGTAAGAATGCAGGTAGAATTCAATTGTGCCATGCACAGGGTTATTCAGTCTTGGCCGTTGGAACCTGAACACTGTTCATCACATCGAAGTGATCATTTTACAAAAACTAGAAAAACTGCTTGTGAGGTGTCCTGTAAATGAGCCAGTAAGGCAACATCCTGGTGTGTGTCCAGGTAAGTATCCAGGTGTGTGTCCAGGTAAGTATCCAGGTAAGTGTCCAGGTAAGTGTCCAGGTAAGTATCCAGCCCAGGGTGCAATATGTGTTAATGGCTGCACAGTGATACTCAGTCTAAATTATAATGTTTAGTTGTCAGGCTTTTGCCAAACCCAGTCAATAAGAAAACCTGTAAATATGTCAGATCGAGCTCGACAAAGTACTAAACAGAACTAAATCCCAAACAGAACAGAATCCCAGACAGAACTACCAGTAAATCCCAAAACCTTGCAGTTAACGCTTGCCTAATTGACTTGACATCTTTGTCTTTGGGATTTTAACAGAATTAATCAGGAATCCACTGAGCAACCACACTTGTACATGTGTTGGGGAAGACTGCTCTGTTTAAACCACACACTTGTACATGTGTTGGGGAAGACTGCTCTGTTTAAACCACACACTTGTACATGTGTTGGGGAAGACTGCTCTGCCTAAACTTCTTTGTTTCCTGGAGAGAAACACTAATGTCTTATAAAGTTAGAATTTTAAAAATCAAATGAAACGCGTTTCTGTGGAGATCTGGTACACTTAAACAGTGGTGCATTATTAAAGTGGTAAATTGCACAAAGTCAGATATTGTACTTTGAGGCTGAAATAGGTCACCATCACTATGTATGTTACATAAGAAATAATGTTTTCTTTTTATGATGTTGATCATATTTTAACCAATAAAAATGTCCTAAATATTGAAATATTGATCTTATTGTACAAGTGAAACTTTGGGCCAATAAAGGGCATCTGGAAAATATAATAAACACATACAGAGGTCATATAAATGTTGTGCAATAGAGCAGACATAAAATGAATAATAATATGTTTCATATAGACAAGACTTTAGGCAAGTTTATTTATATACCACTTTTCATATACAGTGAAATAGAGGTCGGAAATACCACAAAATATACAATATCTGGAAGGATTGTGCACATGTTTACCGTTATTCTGACACCAGAAGCTCTCCCCATCTCTCTCTCTCACCCTGACCTACTTTTCAGAAGTGCTCTAGACATGTGAATGTCTTCCTGGTGGAGGCTGTAAGAAGAGTTCTTCTACCACCGTTGTCCAGGTCAGTGATTACACCGTTCTTCCAGTTTATCTGGTCTGAGTAAATTCAGCAATCCCACTGTAAGGGCTCGATTTCCTGGTTGCAGATGAATGAGTTGATTGTGTGGTGAGTCTGAGGCACTCCATGAAGGGGACAGTAAATATCATTCATTTGTTTCCTCTACAGTTCCCAGATGTAATAGAAAAAAACAACAAACTTATATTTTAAAAAATGCTTAACAAATGTTTCATCTGTACAGGAGACACTACTGTCAGAAAAGGGAGGTCACAGTATTCTAGACAACTTGGGGAAGAAAAATCTCAAGAACAATAATGTGTGTGTCTAACACGTCCGGTGCATCTGAGCCAGTTTGGAGATGTTTAATCTAATGTTTAGAAATAAAAGGAGGTAGTTTTCCATGTCTCCTCCTAGACAGAATGGTCAGTAAATGTCAAAAAACCAGAATTCCACCCGTGCCAGTCTCCTGGGCCCCCACAGTCTCCTGGGTTCCTCAGTCTCCTGGGTTCCTCAGTCTCCTGGGCCCCACAGTCTCCTGGGTTCCTCAGTCTCCTGGGTTCCTCAGTCTCCTGGGCCTCACAGTCTCCTGGGCCCCACAGTCTCCTGGGTTCCTCAGTCTCCTGGGTTCCTCAGTCTCCTGGGCCTCACAGTCTCCTGGGCCCCACAGTCTCCTGGGTTCCTCAGTCTCCTGGGTTCCTCAGTCTCCTGGGCCCCACAGTCTCCTGGGCCCCACAGTCTCCTGGGTTCCTCAGTCTCCTGGGTTCCTCAGTCTCCTGGGCCCCACAGTCTCCTGGGCCCCACAGTCTCCTGGGTTCCTCAGTCTCCTGGGTTCCTCAGTCTCCTGGGCCTCACAGTCTCCTGGGTTCCTCAGTCTCCTGGGTTCCTCAGTCCTCTGGGTTCCTCAGTTCTGACTTCTTGCCAACTTCCTTTCAAGTAGACAACTTGAAAAATTATTTTCTGTTTCTCGTACCCATGTGCTTACATGCCATTTCATTTTAATTAACAGTTGTCAGAAACTAATGTTGGCATATCCATTTTTCAGTTCAGAAATCAAATTCAAAACAAAAAATGTATTTGCCAAAATAACTAATTATTGTGACATGTCCACTTTTCAGTTTCACAAAATTCTGTTTTTTTTTTCAGAAAAATCAGCAATTAGCTAAGATCTCCATTTCTTTTAAATTGCTGAATATTGTGACCAGCCTGACCAATGTAAGGTAAGCTTAACGGAACAGGTCAATGAACTCAGATTAAGAGGTTCGGTGCTTCACACATGTTGTCTGTTCCACAGAGTTACTGTGTTACTGTGTTACTGTGTAACATGCAAACATGCTGAGAATGGCCAGAAATCAAACAATTTACATTAATGTGAGCTCGAAATGATCAGGGCCAAATGAAAATATCCTGACAGAGGACATTCACAGAGAGGAGGAAATGAGATTAAGGAAGAGAGAGAGGGGGAAAGAGAGGAGAGAGACAGACAGATGAGGTGAGAGACAGGAATGAAGAGTGTGATGACGTGAGAAGGAAAGACACAAGTAATGTATCACAGACATGTATCACAGTCATGATCACAGACATGATTACAGACATGATCACAGTCATGATCACAGTCATGATTACAGTCATGATCACAGTCATGATCACAGTTATGATTACAGTCATGATCACAGTCATGATCACAGTTATGATTATAGTCATGATCACAGTCATGATTACAGTCACGATCACAGTCATGATTACAGTCATGTATCACAGACATGATCACAGAAATGTATCACAGACCTGTATCACAGTCATGATCACAGTCATGATTACAGACATGATCACAGTAATGTATCACAGTCAGTCATGATTACAGTCATGATTACAGTCATGTATCACAGACATGATCACAGTAATGTATCACAGACCTGTATCACAGTCATGATCACAGTCATGATTACAGTCATGATCACAGTCATGATTACAGACATGATCACAGTAATGTATCACAGACCTGTATCACAGTCATGATCACAGTCATGATCACAGTCATGATTACAGTCATGTATCACAGTCATGATCACAGACATGATCACAGTAATGTATCACAGACCTGTATCACATGATTACAGTCATGTATCACAGTCATGATCACAGTCATGATTACAGTCATGTATCACAGACATAATCACAGTAATTATCACAGACCTGTATCACAGTCATGATCATAGTCATGATCACAGTCATGATTACAGTCATGTATCACAGTCATGATCACAGACATGATCACAGTCATGATCACAGTCATGATCACAGTCGTGATTACAGTCATGTATCACAGTCATGATCACAGACATGATCACAGTCATGATCACAGTCATGATTACTGTCATGTATCACAGGCATGATCAGTCATGATTACAGTCATGATTACAGTCATGTATCACAGACATGATCACATAAATGTATCACAGACCTGTATCACAGTCATGATCACAGTCATGATTACAGACATGATCACAGTAATGTATCACAGTCATGATTACAGTCATGATTACAGTCATGTATCACAGACATGATCACAGTAATGTATCACAGACCTGTATCACAGTCATGATTACAGTCATGATCACAGTCATGATTACAGTCATGATTACAGTCATGTATCACAGACATGATCACAGTAATGTATCACAGACCTGTATCACAGTCATGATCACAGTCATGATTACAGTCATGATCACAGTCATGATTACAGTCATGATCACAGTCATGATTACAGTCATGTATCACAATCATGATCACAGTCATGATTACAGTCATGATTACAGTCATGTATCACAGACATGATCACAGTAATGTATCACAGACCTGTATCACAGTCATGATCACAGTCATGATCACAGTCATGATTACAGTCATGTATCACAGTCATGATCACAGTCATGATTACAGTCATGTATCACAGACATAATCACAGTAATGTATCACAGACCTGTATCACAGTCATGATCATAGTCATGATCACAGTCATGATTACAGTCATGTATCACAGTCATGATCACAGACATGATCACAGTCATGATCACAGTCATGATCACAGTCGTGATTACAGTCATGTATCACAGTCATGATCACAGACATGATCACAGTCATGATCACAGTCATGATTACTGTCATGTATCACAGCCATGATCAGTCATGATTACAGTCATGATTACTGTCATGTATCACAGACATGATCACAGACATGTTTACAGTCATGATTACAGTAATGATTACAGTCATGTATCACAGACATGATTACTGTCATGTATCACAGCCATGATCAGTCATGATCACAGTCATGATTACAGTCATGTATCACAGACATAATCACAGTAATGTATCACAGACCTGTATCACAGTCATGATCATAGTCATGATCACAGTCATGATTACAGTCATGTATCACAGTCATGATCACAGACATGATCACAATCATGATCACAGTCATGATCACAGTCGTGATTACAGTCATGTATCACAGTCATGATCACAGACATGATCACAGTCATGATCACAGTCATGATTACTGTCATGTATCACAGGCATGATCAGTCATGATTACAGTCATGATTACTGTCATGTATCACAGACATGATCACAGACATGTTTACAGTCATGATTACAGTAATGATTACAGTCATGTATCACAGACATGATTAAAGTCATGATCACAGTCATGTATCACAGACATGATTACAGTCATGTATCACAGTCATGATCACAGTCATGATCACAGTCATGATTACAGTCATTTATCACAGTCATGATTACTGTCATGTATCACACACATGATCACAGTCATAATTACAGTAATGTATCACAGTTATGATCACAGTCATTTATCAGTCTTGGTCTCCCAAGTGTCTGATTCCTCGGGTGAAAATATGGGGAAAAACAGACTTACTCTTACTTGTATTTTATGTATGAATTTATATATTTTTTGCGGTTGTAATTGTAAAGTGTCCTTGAGTGTTAGAAAGGCGCTATTAAATAAAATGTATTATTATTATTATTATTAATGAAGTATTTTCATTAGATCACATTATCAGTGACATCTATGTAAGTCAGTCTTCCCAAGACATGTCTACACCTACAGAGAGAGCGAGAGAGTCTTTACAGAAGCAGCACTGTGTGGCAGGACTAGCTGCAGGTAACATGGTGACCTACCATATATAATAACCTACCAAACATGATATAATCACCAGCACTGATCAAGTCTGGGTGCTTTACGCCAGCGTGGAGCTAAAATTCTGATGTTATGAAGCTGTACCACTAGCATCTGGAACAGAATGTGTGTTAGGAAACACGTTGCATATTAATTCATAATCTAGTTGACACAATTTCAGTAAACATCACATTATTCGCTGATAAAGACAGAGAGGATAATCCTCCGATCTGGAGTCCGGCTGTATCTCATATTTAGTGTTCCTAATGAATATGTATCACAGTCATAATAGGATAAATACATTATTCAATCTGCCTATCGTGGTGGACCTTGAGTCCTTTAGAGCTGCTCACACATATGTGAATGGTCTTCAGTCCAGCTTTACAAACACTGCTGCTGCACCCTCAACCCAATGAGCAGAGGTGTGTGTGTGTGTGTGTGTGTGTGTGTGTGTGTGTGTGTGTGTGTGTGTGTGTGTGTGTGTGTGTGTGTGTGTGTGTGTGTGTGTGAATTTATTTGTGAGAGTATGAGTGTGTGTGAGAGAGAAATGTGCGGTTTTGCTCAGATGTTTGTGATCACAGCAGAACATTTTATAGTGGCCCCCTTGTAATCACCCTAACCCTTGACCCTAACCCCTGACCCTAACCATTGCTTTCTTATATGCTCTAAATCATCAAGCACACCATAGCTTAGCTCAGGGGTGTCTGCCTTCACACTAGTGTCGGTGTGTTTGCAACTGGACTGAATATTTAGATCTACCTGCATCAGCACTGGCTTTCCTCTGCAGTCGCCATGGCTACCTCCAACACCTGAGTTTTTATATCAATGAGCACACGAGCTTTGATGCCTGTAACAGAGACAGTGTTCAAATACCAGTGAGGGTTTTAATTTGATGTGAAACCCAGATGCAAATGTCAGTTTGAGTTCTACAGATATATCAGGATTCTGTGATGGTTAAAGCAGGTCAAAAGGCCCCACTGCACGATATCCAATTTTACAGTGATATGCACTCACAGAACATACATACAACATACACATCAATATTTTTTGGAAATGATAGTTTCCATCATTAAACTAACTAAGGTGTCCTGGAGAATACACACTTCCTCCATGTGTTCCAATGTGAAATGAACAATGGCGCCACCTGGTGGGAAAACCTCCCAAAGTGTGATCGCTGTCCTTAGGGTAGTCCACGGGAAAGAGAAGTTCTCACAGAAAGGTTCGGGTTGTGTATGAGGCATTATAACTTCTTAATATTACTCAAGGTCAACCCATCAACATTTTATACACACCCATATCTAATCCTACACACATACACACACTCTCATGTACGTGCATTCTCACGTGCATGCGGGCGCGAAACACACACACACACACACACACTGTTAATTAGTGAGCTTTATGTTTTGCTGCTGTGAGCGTACATCGGGGAGTGGAGCAGGTTTCTGGGAGGGAATGCTATGTGTGTTAACCCCTGCAGCTGAGAACAGGCGCTGAGAACAGGCTGAAAGGGGAGGGGCGTCAGGCCACGCCTACTTTTAAAGACACAGCGACACCACAGAGTGGAGGCACTAAATATGTTTACTGCTTGCTTCACCTTAAAATCCCCAGTGTTGAATTAACACCTATAGAGTTGAATTAACACATTCACTTTTAATTTAAGCTCAGCTGGACAAATGAACAGGGCAAGAGTTGATTTAACACTGGGGATTTGTGTGTGTGTGTGTGTGTGTGTGTGTGTGTGTGTGTGTGTGTGTGTGTGTGTGTGTGTGTGTGTGTGTGTGTGTGTGTGTGTGTGTGTGTGTGTGTGTAAAATAGTCTCTCCAAACTTCCTTCTTCAGCTCATTCTATATAATTTAAACCCATGATAAATGCTCTTCCCAAACTTGTTCTGTTAACACGGCTGCCAAGCGCCCAACACACAAGTCATCCCGTCACACTTGACTTCTCAAAACGTCTCTTCAGGTCTGACAGATGTTCCTACTCAATATTTCATTCTTGTGAGAATGATGCAGTAACGACTTTAATGTGGGCCCACACTACAGTTGGTGTCAGATTGGAGGTGTTCTGAAGCGGGCACACATGTCAGACTCCTTCACTCAGTGTTAAAAGTCTGCGGACTCTTCATCTGCAAAATCAGTGATGTTTGAGTTTGATCCAAGAAGGAGTCAGACAGGTAGAAACACCTTGATGTTAAACGTGTTTACACGGACATTAGACGAACAAGTGAGACATCTCTTCACCTAAACACAACTGTGTTGTACACCACAAACATGCATGTCGTATCATTTCAAATAAACCCGAGAGATCAATTATCAGATATCAGCGACACGTCCACGTTTTTGAATCGGTGATTAATTACCGTCACGAATTTTATAGTTTCCATGACGACTGACGCTGCGTCGCTTCTTAAATATTGAAACACCGAAACATATTTTATTGATGTGAAGCTAAAAATAGCGTAAACACGCGCGCGAATAAACACCTGCGTGATTAAAACACCTCGCCCTACTTCTGGAGCCGCGCGCGCGCACGAGCCGCAGACCTACCTGACAGCGCGCGCTCCACCCCCCCACCCCCCCCCGCCCGTAGCGCGCGCTCCCCCCGCCCGTGGCGCGCGCCGCAGGAGGAGGGTCCGCGTGCCCCGTGTGACGTCGCTCCGCGAGTCCTTCGCTGTTTTTATCGGTTGTGCGCGAGACGCGACAAACATCGGCGATCTCAGCGTGCACGCGCCAGCCTTGTTGACGGCGCCGCCGCTCGTGCGCAGCTCGGTGTCGGTGTCGGTGTCGGTGTCGGTGAGGATCACGCGTGATGTGCGCAGTACTGTCAGAACAGAAAGTAGTGGATGTGCAGCAGTACGTGTCAGTGGAGACGCTGGAGACACTTTAACCAGGAGAACTTGGGCTGCGTTGTCCCTCCTGGTCTCCTGATCTACTGGACTACCGGCACCACAGACCGGACGGACCTGGATGTCGTAATTAAGGTACGGACCGCCACAGACACTCATTTAGGCCCGGGTGGGAATGACTCGGTTCCTCCAGGCAGCGAAGTTTCAAACTGGTGGTGTTGAAGTTTCAAACTGGAGGTGCTGGAGCTCAAGTGCGCTGAGAGCTTCAACTTGACAGACGCGTTTGGGTCACGTTAGTGTGAGAACTTTAATAGTGTGTGTGTGTGTGTCTGTGTGTGTGTGTGTGTGTGTGTGTGTGTGTGTGTGTGTGTGTGTGTGTGTGTGTGTGTGTGTGTGTTAACTTTAAAAACACTAATAATATAATAATAACACCAACACCAGCGCGATCATAACCACACGGAACCAACAGCATCAGCGAGTCTGATCTGATGTAAATTGATCAGTTTGGACTGAATTTAACACAAAAGATTCTGCAGTCTGGCTCCGTAAAGTTTGCACAGCTCGGATGTCTCAGATATCTGCGTGTCCCGCCTGTACGGCTCGGTTAGACACTCGTCCCGGTCCCGCGAGAGACGCTGTGGGTCCGCCCGGTTCTCCACACGGTAACTGCGACCCACCGGATCCGTAAGTGCGTTTGTGGAGCGGCTCCGAGCGCCTTGTGGCCCCGTGTCAGAGGTTCACATGAAACTTCAGGTTGGGTTCCTGTGCCCTCACACCCAGGCGCTATAACAGGGTCCACTGGGCTGCGTTACCTGCGCGCTTCGTCCCGAGTGTCTGTGGTTCGGAGTTTCAATCCTGCAGAATCGTATTTGTTTGGTGTAAAACACGATGTTCCGTGTGTTGTGGATGTTAGTAATGTGAGTGAAGGCGTTTGGATATAAGAACTGCGTCACTGTCACTGGGCTGTAGGTCCGTGGACCCACCACACACACTACGGTACTTTATCTCTCCAGAACTTTGATGTGTGCCGTATTTTAGGGATTAAACTTGGTTATTCCGTTTTCCAGCAGTGTCGCAGCAGTGTTGTGTCTCATAACTGTGCAGAATGACGGAGCCACCGGACCAATCCGAGTGGGCTGACCAAGTTCTGGACACACTGGCTCTGTTTCTGTCCAATAGTCGCTTCATGAAGTCTCAGTCGTAACAGAAATGTGCACAAAACCACGTCATGCGTTTAAAGTCGCACTGACCCGTCGACGATGTTATTTACAGTAATCTAATAAATGCGTTGCTTTAAACCGAACCCAGTAATGACCTTTACATGCACGAACTGTTCGGCACGAAGGAGTCAGTGTTGTGCGACAGGATCTGTGCGCGCGATCACTGCATTCAACCTTTGAGGCTTGTGCATTTGTTTCAGTTCATAAGTATCTGGTCCCGCACATGATATAAGTCTCTATCCACACAGTCGCCACAAATCTGTTCAGCTGAGCTTTAAGGCTCAACCGTGTGAAGCATGCGCGTGCAGCCCCCCCCCCCCCCCTGCACGCGGGTCTCTCCCCCCCCCCTCCCTTCACGCGCGTCGTGATTGTTGTTGACCGTGCTGACGCTCTTGGGCGCTCAACGAGCGACAACCTAATAAAAGTGTTTGCATCTGCTGTCATATATATGTGTGTGTGTGTGTGTGTGTGTGTGTGTGTGTGTGTGTGTGTGTGTGTGTGTGTGTGTGTGTGTGTTTGTGTTTGTGTGTGTGTTTGTGTGTGTGTGTGAATTCGCTTGCGAATTTAGTTTTTTTTAAGTGCTTCAAAGTTAGCGGTACGCATGCAATTCAATCTTCACGATGTTATAAGACACAACTTAATATATTACATTCTGTATGTTATTTGTAGTTCTAAAAGTATGCAAAATAATATACAGTCCTATGTAAACGTTTGGTCAAATTGCAAGTTTAAGTGGATGTTTGATTAAAGTAAACACAAGGTGAAGACTTAAATTTGACATGTTTTCATCTGAATGCAGGTAACAATTTGGAAGTTTTTTAAAGAGAAACTGTAATATATCCTTACCAATACTGATTTAATGTTATTTAAATCTGCATTAACTGTGCAGTACAATATTTTGAAGAATAGAATTTGTAACACATCATCAGCTTTCATGCACTTTTATTTAGTGTGTTTAAGGTGTTTAAGGTGTTTAAGGTGTAGTCTTAAGTCTTAAATAAAACACATCTTCTGGTACAGTCACTGATGATATTTGCACGTTATTTGGCATTTGTTATCCTCAGATAGCTGTGAGGTGCTATATGTATTTAAAAAATAATAATTTAATGTATAACTGATTTCAATTATTTAATAAAAGATGTGATTCTCACTCATTACTTTTTCTTCACATATATCAGGTTTATCAAATGATCCAGGCATGGCGGCCAAAAGATACCAAAGCTTTTTCGAAGGTGCAGACACAGAAGGCCGATGGGCCCAGGACTCTCTGGAGCAGCGTGGGGCGACCGTGGCGGAGGCAGGTCTCCTGAGCAGTGACGTCCCCATGGATGTGGTGAACCCCGGCGGACTGCCCAGTGACCCACCAGCCCCCTTTAAAGAGAACATTGGGGAGAAGGTGGAGAGGGCAGCAGCACAACTCCGGCTCAACCCGCACCAGCCGCTGGGCTTCCCCATGTTTAATGGCCCACTGCACAGCCGCAAGCCAGAAACAGACTCCAAAGAACTGGCAAAAACCGTGGCGGAGTCCATGGGCTTGTACATGAACGCGGCCCGAGAGGCCGAGTTCGCCTTCGGCCAACAGGGTTTCCCTGCGGGACGGAGCAGCCCGGGGAAGCCGTACCCTCTGTGTAGCAGAGCAGTTGAGGACAGTCAGTCAGGGACAACGGGAACCCCCAGCATGAAACCGCCCCCCACATTCCCCAGCCTGTCTCACCTGCCAAACGGCAGCAGCGGGGAGTGTGTGGTAGGCTCCGCCCCCACTCCCTCCGCCCTGGCTACGGCTCTCTCCGGCCCTGCCGAAAACACCAACGGCATCTCCAGTCCGACTGGAAACAACATGGTGACCTCCACCACTAGTCCCACCTACTTCGGTGCCAGTTGTCCTTCCATAACCAGCCCGGCCAGCCTGGGTCCGGTCGGTCCTGGCTTGGGTCTGGGTCACCGGCCCAACTCTGCCACCTGCAGCCCGGTGGAGTCGAGTGCGGTGGGCTCCCCACCCCTGACCAGCCCCCTCAACGTGATGAAGTCCCCCATGTCAAGCCCCCACAGCATGGGAAGTGTGAGGACGCCCCCGTCCTGCAGCGCCAACCTGAGATCCTCCGTCTCCAGCCCGCTCGCCGCGGTCTCCATGGCCACATCCAGTCCCAGGAATCCGTCCAGAAGCTTCTCTGTGTCCAGCCCCCCCAGTGGCTTGGGCCTGGTGCAGAATGACGTTCACAGTCCCGAGGTCCATGAGCACGACTTCAAAGGGTTCGAGTTTCCCAAAGTGGAGGGTGTGGATGGCGAGATGTTCAACATTGGCCTGGACTCCATGGGGATGGTCAAGTACATCAAGAATGAGCCAGACACCAATTACCGGAGCATGTGTCTGGGCGGCGGAGACAGCAACGTCCCGCACTCACCCTTCACGTCTCAGATTAAGACTGAGCCTGGCAGGGATGTGGCCTGCATGAACCACAGCGAACCACAGCACCCCGTCGGGCTCTTTCCGGCCACAGAGACCACATACTTGTCTTTGAGGGATAATATCGATGAATACAGTCTCTCAGGAATCCTGGGACCTCCTGTTTCTTCTCTTAATGGCAATTACGAGCCTGGTGTCTTTGCTAACAATGACCTGCCTAAGGGGATTAAACAGGAGACCAACGATGGCAGCTATTACCAAGAGAATAATAACACGCCCACGTCGGCTATTGTCGGTGTTAATTCAGGAGGACATTCATTTCATTACCAGATTGGAGCACAAGGAACAATGTCGTTTTCACGGCACGATGTGCGGGACCAGACGAACCCCTTGTTGAATCTAATTTCTCCAGTTACGGCGCTAATGGAGACGTGGAAAACACGTCCGGGTTTGTCCCAGGGCACCCTGTCCGCCCGCGGGGACGGCTTCCCAGGGCCTGGCTGCATCCCAGACACCATGGCAAGGTAAGAAGCAGGCAATGCAGATATGTTTTTGTTTTTTGTTTTCCAGCAAGAGAGAGAGAGAGAGAGAGAGGAGGAGGAGGAGGAGGAGGAGGAGGAAGGCAGTGCACAGTTATATGCTAACCTCAATATAAATTTCAGTTTCTGTGAGGTTGTGATTGTGTTGGTCTCGTAATCATTTTTCAGGCATTAGTTTTTGTATGTCACGTGGCTGGAGTTTCTCTGCTTATATTATGAATATGTACTTTGAATGAAAATTTAAGTTTGCTGAAATGCTTGAACATACTTAGAATATTTTCACTGAAAGTACGTAAGAAAATGAAAAGCAACTCTGCCATTTATGTTGTACAGATAAAAAACAGAAGCGGACTGTGGGTAGAACCCTGGTGTGTGGGTAGAACCCCAGTGTGTGGGTAGAACCCCGATGTGTGGGTAGAACCCTGGTGTGTGGGTACTGCCCCGGTGTGTAGGTAGAACCCCGGTGTGTGGGTAGAGCCCTGATGTGTGGGTTGTGCTCCAGTGTGTGGGTACTGCCCCGGTGTGTGGGTAGAACCCTGGTGTGTGGGTACTGCCCTGGTGTGTGGGTACTGCCCCAGTATGTGGGTAATGCCTCAGTGTTTGGATACTGCCCCGGTGTGTGGTTACTGCCCCGGTGTGTGGGTACTGCCCTGGTGTGTGGGTACTGCCCCAGTGTGTGGTTACTGCCCCGGTGTGTGGGTACTGCCCCTGTGTATGGGTACTGCCCTGGTGTGTGGGTACTGCCCCAGTTGTTATGAGAACTCACATTCTGGATAATGTGTTACATTATGGAGCCTAATAGGCTTTTAACTTATTGATGTGTGATGCACATTAGATTGACTTATGGAATTAAAGACTTTGTAATATAACGATTATACAAAGGGGTTGTAAATATCTCCCTGACCTCTGCTGTGATCAGGGAGGCAAAGTTTTGCTCTTATCTGTCATGGGTATGTGCATTTACTGAGCTGTTATCAGGAAGTTTCACAAGAACCCCCAGAATCCCCTGCTGCGCATGTCCTGACTCACAGGGTTGTGTGTCCCCTATATTTTGTAGCTGCAACATAAATAATTTAAAACAGATCACACGGTTTTCCTGCTATACAGTGACAATAATGTAAACAGTCAAGGTGGAGTGGCCAAGCATCAACAAACAAAAGAGGCGAGATCGGAAGTGGAGGAGGGCAAGAGAGAGAGAGAGAGAGAGAGAGAGAGAGAGAGAGAGAGAGAGAGAGAGAGAGAGAGAGAGAGAGAGACAGATGGTACACGTGTTGAACTGATCTTCAGTAGAAGCTGAATACTGCCTCTTGACACAGCTGTCCTGCCGGAATCTCACTGGTTAATGCTGCTTCTGGCATCCAGGAAAATAAAACAAAGCAGTGTGGCCAATAAGAAGCCTGCATCTGGGTCACCGCTGGGATATTCTGTGAAGTGGTTATGTAACTTTAGAGCACAGGGAAGTTCAGTGCTTTGTTTACATGGAATCAAAAGATAAGAACACTGTACATGGACCAGGCTGCCACAGTGTGCACTATTCTGGGCAGTGCGTTGACCTCATACAATATCATTATTGTTATTACACTCATTATTGAAGTCGTAAAACGGGTAGGCAGAAGATTCATTTCCGGGTTGCATAATCTATTACGGGCTTGCACACTGCAGGAAGTGAAGGTGAGAAGATGGATGTGAAGGTGAGAAGATGAAGGCCTGTTTGCCTCCATTCCTGAGAGACCACAGCGAGGACGTTTAGTGGAGTCTCCGCTGTGATATACCTGACGGAACTCAGCTACTCTGTGATCTGGTTGAGCAACCAGAGAGTGAAACTACGTTATCCTCCATGAAAGCTTCACACAACTGACCTCAGAACAGCAATGGTCTTATGTGATACTTTGCGCAGACAAGCCCAAGGGTCTATTTGGTGGTCTCGGTCTCTAGCCTACTAGCCTATATGAGTGTCTGAAGCATTTCATCACGTCTTCTGTCCTACACTTTCACTGGCTAGCACAGATGTCAATCACTGTAATAGCAAAAGTAGCATTCTCACCAGCTGGGCCTAAGTTGCCAGGTGTTACACGGTTCTAGTGAAACCCATAGAAACAGAATGACGTGGTGGTTGAGGCACCTGTGAAATTTGCAATCAGACTGTTTGCATTTCTGGCTGTGGGGTTTACTGCACATCCACACCAAGCCTGGCCTGGATTAGGTGTCTTCTGGAGTCTCTTCTGTTTGGTGCTATTTTGGAGGACCGGTTGCGGGGTTGTCGTTTTGGCTCCTGTGTGTTCTTGAAGAGTCCAACCAGACGCTGGTGTAGAGGAACACTCCTCACAGGTCTCCTAATCACTCCTACAGCAGAGAAGATGTTATAAAGTAGGCTAATAACCATATACCACTACACCTAAAGGACTTTGGAAGGCGCTAAATCAAGACAAAACGTCTAGTTGTGTCTGAAGTAAACACATTCATGATAATTTTAGGCATAACTGGTACTCTGTTCTTGTTTGTCGTTTACATGGCCGCTTTACATAAAGAAAATCCTATTTAAAGTGATACTATTTTAAGTCGGTTTTATTCAAGCGTGACGATATAGGCTTGATGCTGGAACTGCAACAGCAGATAACCACAGTAGCAGCTCATGGATGGACGGCACCAATGATCTACATTCATAATTTACATTCATAATTCATAATTTACATTCATAATTCATAGTCATAATTCATAATTTACATAGTCATGCCGATGCTCTTTAAGTGGCGAAGCCCGCAAATGGGTTTGGCTATCCGGCATAAGGGGAGGGAGTCATGTAAATGAAGAGGAGGGATTCATGTAAATGAAGGGGAGGGATTCATGTAAATGAAGGGGAGGGATTCATGTAAATGAAGGGGAGGGAGTCATGTAAATGAAGGGGAGGGATTCATGTAAATGAAGAGGAGGGATTCATGTAAATGAAGAGGAGGGATTCATGTAAATGAAGGGGAGGGAGTCATGTAAATGAAGGGGAGGGAGTCATGTAAATGAAGGGGAGGGATTCATGTAAATGAAGAGGAGGGATTCATGTAAATGAAGAGGAGGGATTCATGTAAATGAAGAGGAGGGATTCATGTAAATGAAGGGGAGGGATTCATGTAAATGAAGGGGAGGGATTTATGTAAATGAAGGGGAGGGATTCATGTAAATGAAGAGGAGGGATTCATGTAAATGAAGGGGAGGGATTCATGTAAATGAAGAGGAGGGATTCATGTAAATGAAGAGGAATGAGTCATGTAAATGAAGAGGAGGGATTCATGTAAATGAAGGGGAGGGATTCATGTAAATGAAGGGGAGGGATTCATGTAAATGAAGAGGAGGGATTCATGTAAATGAAGGGGAGGGATTCATGTAAATGAAGGGGAGGGATTCATGTAAATGAAGGGGAGGGATTCATGTAAATGAAGAGGAGGGATTCATGTAAATGAAGGGGAGGGATTCATGTAAATGAAGAGGAATGAGTCATGTAAATGAAGAGGAGGGATTCATAAAAATGAAGGGGAGGGATTCATGTAAATGAAGGGGAGGGATTCATGTAAATGAAGAGGAGGGATTCATGTAAATGAAGGGGAGGGATTCATGTAAATGAAGGGGAGGGATTCATGTAAATGAAGGGGAGGGATTCATGTAAATGAAGGGGAGGGATTCATGTAAATGAAGGGGAGGGATTCATGTAAATGAAGAGGAGGGATTCATGTAAATGAAGAGGAGGGATTCATGTAAATGAAGAGGAGGGATTCATGTAAATGAAGGGGAGGGATTCATGTAAATGAAGGCATCCCATTCAAATGACCTCCTAACTGTATGACCTTACTTGACCTCTTCTTCCTAATCAAATTTAGCCTCGTTTGTTTTGAGGGTTAAATATTGCTGCCTCGTGATTAAAAGAAATCTATCTGACTTTTCCTCAAGGTCTTAGCAGTAACAATAATTAGCATCTGAGTATAGCACATAATGATTTAATTGTTTTTGCCTTTATGGTTGAAAAACTTTGCTGACATCAAGTCGATAACCACAACACTGTAGGCAAGACATGAGTAAGTTATAGCAGTCAGGGAGGCAGACCATAGCAGAGTACAAAGCATTCCTGAAAGTGAAAGTATTTTTTATGCTGCTTTGAGGTCAGCATCACAACTGTTATGTTAGTGACTAAGATCAGGGTTCGGGCGCGTCAGGCTGATCCTAATCCAGTGATACATTCCCATCTAGGACCAGTACCAGGGTCTTCACAGCACAACACAACCGTGCAAACGTCTCTGGACACTAAAACATGGTGACGTAGCTACTTCCACCATCAGACTCGGGGCGAGTCCTGGGGCAACCATGGCAACCGTTCGGCCCTGTCTGGGCCTTTATGGGTCAGGGAGCTGGTACACAGAACCTGAAGGACGTATGGGGGTTACCTGCAAGGTCCATATGGTGAGAGTGAGTGTGAGACCCGTGGATTACACACACCCTCTGCCCAACGAGAAGCAGCTCAGCCTGAATGTCACACTGCATGACAGTCTGAGGTGGGGTGGCCCAGTGCCATGTTGGATTCAGCACTACACAAACAGACTCTCTCTCCCTCTCTCTCTCTCTATCCCTCTCAGTCTCTATCTATTTCTCTATCTCTGTTTCATGAATTTGTGTTTTCTTTCAGAACACCCCACCCCTGTCTTTCTTGTTCTCTTATTGCCCTGGTTCAGCCTACACTAGTCTCCCACTGACACCCCCCTCCCCCCAGTGGCCATTAGATGTATTACAGCAGCCTTTTGTCACTCGCAGAGATCTTTGATATCTGCATCACACACCCGCCATTATTGAACCAGTCACGTTATGTAACAGCTCCAGAAAAAATAAACAGAGCAAGAGAGAGAGGGAGAGACAGAAAGAGTGAGGGAGAGGGAGGGAGAGAGATAGGGGAGAGAATGAGGGATAGAGGGAGAGGGAGAGACAGCAAGAGTGATGGAGGGAGAGAGGTATAGATAGAGTGAGGGAGAGAGAGAAGGAAGGAGAGGGAGGTAGAGAGGAAGAGTGAGGGAGAGAGAAAGAGGGAGATAGAGAGGCAGAGAGAGAGGGAGGGAGAGGGAGAGAGAGAGGGAGGGAGAGAGGCTGAGGGTGAGAGAGACAGAGAGAAAGAAAGATAGAGAGGGAGAGAAAGACGGAGAAGGAGGGAGAGAGAGATTTTTCATTCACTGCTCCAAAAGCAAAAAGTATTTTCTTGGAAAAAAATAAAATGTAAATGACCACAAAGTACAACTGGATGTTCCAGTGTGTAACAGACAGATGTAAATATACAGATGTATGTATGCTTCAGGGTCATCTGTGGTTGGCAGTGGAAAGCCAACTTCTGTCCAGGAAGACGCTTTACCCCTTACTGCACAGCCGCTCTGTGGCCTTCAGGGTGTTACTGCTGGAAGAGAAGACACTTCAGAAGCCCAGGTTAGGGTGGGTTTGCTCTCTGTGTTTGCTTTGAGTAAGCAGAGTCTCATAAACAGTGGCGGTGAAGAGGATGGAAATCTCAGAATGTTCTGGCTTTTCTTTGCCTTGCCTGGCTGTGTCTGGCTAGCAGGGGATGGAGACATTAGAAGAAGAGGAAGGTCATTTGGAGTAGTGATTGTAAATGTGACGGGTTTCTCCAGAAGAAAGATGGTAAACGATGTGGATAGAGATTGCACATTTGAATTATGCATTGAACAAGTGTGATTATTCCATATTCTTTTTTCAACCATGCTCAGCGTGTTATTATGGTCTCAAAGTGGTTTCCGAGGAAACTCTTTTTTCACTACACCGGCTCAACTCAAAATCACAAGCACACAACACTGTATGACCAATGAAAGGACAGAGTTACCTGTCAGGTAACCTGCACCTGGTCTCCTGTGCTGGATGGTCTTCTGCCTTCTCCGAATGTCTTTGGTAAACGGACTCATGCCCCAGTCTGTTTAGCCCATGCTTAACTGGCTCTATTGCCATGGAGGACATAATGTGGAAGTTGTAGTTCACTGTGATTGTACTGTAATTCACTGTGATTGTACTGTAGTTCACTGTGAGTGTACTGTAGTTCACTGTGATTGTACTGTAGTTCACTGTAAGTGTACTGTAATTCACTGTGATTGTACTGTAGTTCACTGTGAGTGTACTGTAGTTCACCATGAGCGTATTGTAGTTCACCATGAGTGTACTGTAGTTCACTGTGATTGTACTGTAGTTCACTGTGAGTGTACTGTAGTTCACTAAGAGCATACTGTAGTTCACTACGAGCGTACTGTAGTTCAATATGAGCATACTGTAGTTCACCGTGAGCGTACTGTAGTTCAATATGAGCATACTGTAGTTCACCGTGAGCGTACTGTAGTTCAATATGAGCGTACTGTAGTTCACCGTGAGCGTACTGTAGTTCAATATGAGCATACTGTAGTTCACCGTGAGCGTACTGTAGTTCAATATGAGCGTACTGTAGTTCACCATGAGGGTTTATAGCTGATCTGAAGAATGAGGACTGTGTCAAACTACTAAAAGGAACAGCTCTTTGATCACTGTGTTACATAGTCATAGCATAATTACAATGACACATACATATTAATATTCTTAAAATACCCAATTTTCAGAATGTACAGATCTGCCTCTGTTCAGTTTATTGCAGCCACAGTAAT